>NC_066893.1:29090546-29270710 GCF_022985175.1 Labeo rohita
TGTATATATATATATATATATATATATATATATGTGTGTGTGTGTCTATATATGTGTAATATATATATATATATATATGTATATATCTCATCATCATCATTACTATTATTATTGTCATTTCTGTTTAATACTGATACATTACTGTTTCATATTTAGTAATATTTTGTCTATATATTTTATTATACATGAAATATGTTAGAAATTACATTTTTAATGTATATATATATATATATATATATATATATATATATACACACACACACACACACATCTGTATGTGTATTGATCATAATCATTACTGTGATTATTTTATTTATAATAAATCAGTTTTATATATATAATTGTCTGTTTTCTAAATGTAATACTTGTAATTTTTTAACAGAGTAGCAATAATAATAATTAAATTTTAAAATAATTATTACTGTTATTTTTATTAAAAAATATTTTAAATTATTTGGGGGTTTAATATTAAAATATATATAATATATAAAAAAAAAAAAAATATATATATATATATGTATATATATATATATATAGGTCTTGTTAAGTTTATCAGTGAAACATCTTGCATATTTTTAAGTCTCTGTTCATCTATTTTCTCATTCAGGTCCATCAGGAGTTGTGCAGATTCGTCTGGAGAACTTTTATTTGAGAAACACCTTTCCATCCTCCAACCCGGCTTCCTCCAGACATGATAATGGTCGTTCAGACACTTCGAGACGCATGTCGTCGTTTCACAGCCTCAGACTGCAGACGAAACAGCTCACAATAATATAAGAGCACATTGTTCATGCAGACGAGGCTTTCTGCTCTCCAGCAAATCCAGTTACTCAGCTTAGTAAGTGAATGCAACACTGCAACCGTCCCTATTTCATGTCAGATGTATCTCCACACCGGAACCAAGCTGTTGATGGTGTTTTCTTCCGCAGGGCTGAGTTTCAGACATTAAATCACAGTCCAGAACTGACTCCACACACACACTCACACAAGAGA
Source organism: Labeo rohita (assembly GCF_022985175.1). Classification (NCBI taxonomy): domain Eukaryota; kingdom Metazoa; phylum Chordata; class Actinopteri; order Cypriniformes; family Cyprinidae; genus Labeo; species Labeo rohita. Next base: position 29,091,540 of record NC_066893.1, read on the forward strand.
CGCTCAGAATCCAGCAACAGCAGCGCTGTTTATTTTTGGACGTCGAGTCCAGAAAAATGTTTGAAAGAAGCATTTCAGCCGTTGCAGAGCGTTAACATTCATCACATATAAACCCTGCTGAATTATTAGACACATTCAGTGCATTAAACACTCAGATCTGTCTGCAGGAATAAACACACGTTTATGACAGCGTTTTACAGCCTGACGTATATTTTCAGTCGTTATGTGATGGATATAACAGCTCGTGTTGACATTTCACCTCACGTAGGGAGCAGTGAATTATTGTTTCACCTCAGAAAAGGCCTCAAAATGAGAAAGTGCAGTTTTAGAACACATTAAGACTAGAAACGTCTATAAAGTGATTTCACGTCAACTTAAATGAGGAAGAGTCAGTGGTAGTCACATGAGGAAGCCCAGCGGCCTGCTGGGATTGTGTTTCGGGTGTCTTTAGGGCAGGAGGAGGACGCGGTTTCGCTCCAGCGCTCTGAATTAATGGCAGAAAAACCAGACGGGTCTGAGAACAACAGCAGAGATGCACAGGAACGTCAAACTAGTGAGAAAATCTGACAAAATACACTCAGATTCAAGATACAATCAATCAAGTCTGAAAATCTTCTGTTTAGATAATTCTGCCTTGTTTGGAGTATTTCCAGATGATTTAACTGAAAAGCGAATGTTTTCTTTTTTCCTTTTTTTTAAACATTCTTAATGTTTATGGAACATTCTTATTACTTTATTAATATGTTCTATACATTCTTGTGAGAAAACATTCTCTGATCAACTTTCTTGGAACATCCTTATAAAGTTATTTGCACTTGAACATTCTAAGAAACGCTTTCAAATAACGTTCTAATCTTTAGAATGTTATGAAAATGTTGTTGTGATCTTTAAACTAGATGAGTAATATTTGAGAACAAACTTAGAGTTGGCTTGAGAAAGCACAGTCTGAAAGCTGATGTTGCTATCATGATTTAGCACATTGCTTACATGATTTAACATGTTTTAGCATGATTAGCTTGTTGCTTGCATTTTTTTAGGCTGATTACAATGTTGTTAGCATGATTAGCATGTTGTTAGCATATTACTAGCATGTTGTTAGCATGATTAGCAAGTTAATATCATATTTATAGCCTGATTAACATGTTGTTAGCATGTTTTTAACGTGATTAGCATGTTGCTAGCATGTTTCTAGCATGATTAGTATGTTTCTAATGTGTTTTAGCATGTTTCTAACATTATTAGCATGTTGCTAGCTTGTTGTTAGCATGTTGTTAACGTGACTAACATGTTGCTAGCATGTTGTTAGCATGATTAGGAAGTTATCAGCATGTTGCTAGCATGATTAACATGTTATTAACATATTGTTAGCATGATTAACAAATTACTAGAATGTTGTTAGCATGATTACCAAGTCAGTAGCATATTAGCATGATTAGCATGTTATTAGCTTGTTGCTATCATGTTTCTAGCATGATTAAAATATTACTTGCATGCTGTTAGCATGTTTCTAGCGTGATTGTTACTATCATGTTGTTAACACAATTAGCGGGTTACTAGCATGTTGCTACCTAGAATAATTAACATGTTATTAGCATGTTGGTAGCATGATTAGCACGTTAATAGCATGTTACTAACATGATTAACAAGTTACTAGCATGTTGTTAGCATGATTAGCAAGTTAATATCATATTTATAGCCTGATTAACATGTTATTAGCATATTGTTAGCATGTTTCTAACATGTTTCTAACATTATTAGCATGTTACTAGCTTGTTGCTAGCATGTTGTTAACGTGACTAACATGTTGCTAGCATGTTGTTAGCATGATTAGGAACTTATTAGCATGTTGCTAGCATGATTAACATGTTATTAGCATATTGTTAGCATGATTAGCAAGTCACTAGCATATTAGCATGATTAGCATGTTATTAGCTTGTTGCTATCATGTTTCTAGCATGATTAACATAGTACTTGCATGCTGTTAGCATGTTTCTAGCGTGATTGTTACTAGCATGTTGTTAACATAATTAGCAAGTTACTAGCATGTTGCTACCTAGCATAATTAACATGTTATTAGCATGTTGGTAGCATGATTAACATGTTAATAGCATGTTGCTAACATAATGAACAAGGTACTAGCATGTTGTTAGCATTATTAACAAGTTACTAGCATATTGTTAGCATGATTGGCAATTGCTACAATGTTAGCATGATTAGCATGTTATTAGCTTCTTGCTATCATGTTTCTAGCATGATTAACATATTACTTGCATGTTGTTAGCATGATTAGCATGTTTTTAGCATGTTGTTAGCATGATTAGTATGTCACTGTAATGTTTCTACCAATTATTTGCAAGTTATTAACATGCTGCTAGCATACAATTTAATATTCTAATCATGACAAGAACACTGGACATTTTAATGCTCTTAGAATATTAAAAATAAAAGTTCAAATAAGGTTACATTTTGGGTAAAGTAACATTAGTGGAATGTTTAAGAAATATTTTTATAACCTTGAAATAACATTCTAATAGGATATTTTAACATTCTTTAATATTAAAAAAACGTTCAAATGATACATTTAGGGTAAAAATAACTTTAGTAGAATGTTTGAGAAACATTTTTGTTACCTTTAAATAACATTATAATCACAACAAGACAACTGGACATTTTAACGTTTTAGAAACATTTCAAAGCAATATTCTCACATCGTTTCAATAAACTAAATTTGGGTAGAAACATACTTATTAATAACAGTGTTATTTATGTATTTATTTTGCTTTAATAGCAGTAAACTAAACTGAACTGTGATTTTTGCACTGCAATTTTGTATTTTGCCTCGATTTCTAGTTAAAATATATATAAACATAGTCAAAACAAGGCTGAGTTATGAAGAAGCAAGACATTCAGACTTGTTTGCATGAATAATGTCTTAAATATAAGTATATTTTGTCAGATTTTCTCACTTCTTTCAGGGGTCATACAAGATGCTTAAAGTATTTGAATTTGAATTTTTTTTGACTTTTTAAAATTTAAGGCCTGGAAAACCCTTGAAAACAGCAATATTCCTGAAGAGGTACTTGAAAAGTGCTTAAATTATTAAAAGAAACTCTGAATCAGTTAAACCATTGTGTCCCAAAATGATTCCCTGTTTCGAAGCGCTCCAAACGGATTGCGTATCATGATCACATATGGCGAATCATTTGATTTAGATCGGAATGGGTTCGTGAATCATTTCACAAATCAAATGATTCAAATCTGATGATTCGCACTACACGCTTCGAGTCCTGATCTGAAATTATGGTTCGCGAATCATTTAATTTAGATTGGAACTTTGGTGCGGGTTCTCGAATCTTTTGCGTTAGATCGGATCTACGTAGCGCGGATTGCGAATCATTTGTTTCTTGAATCTTGAATCTCGGAATAAAAAATATAAATGTAATTGCATCTCTAAATTGCATTAGCATTGTGAATGTAAACTCAGAATTCTGGGGGGGGGGGCGGAAATCTGAACTGTGAGATTTAAAAGCGAAATTTTGGGAAATAATTCAGAATTATGAGATGCAAACGCAAAATTCTGGGGAAAAAAGTCAGAATTGCGCGATGTAGAAGCAGAATTATGGAAAATAATTCAGAATTCTGAGATACAAACTCAGATTTCTGGGAAATAGTTCAGAATTGCGAGATGTAAAAGCAGAATTCTGGAAAATAATTCAGAATTTTGAGATACAAAAATCATAATTCTGGGAAATAATTCAGAATTCCATGATGTAAATGCAGAATTCTGGGAAAAAAGTCAGAATTGCGAGATGTAAATGCAAAATTCGGGAAAAAAGTCAGAACTGCAAGATGTAAAAGCAGAATACTGGAAAATAATTCAGAATTCCGAGATACAAACTCAGAATTCTAGGAAATAGTTCAGAATTCCGAGATGCAAATGCAAAATTCTGGGAAAAAAGTCAGAATTGCGAGATGTAAAAGCAGAATTCTAGAAAATAATTTAGAATTTTGAGATACAAACTCATAATTTTGGGAAATAATTCAGAATTCCATGATGTAAATGCAAAATTCTGGGAAAAAAGTCAGAATTGCAAGATGTAAATGCAAAATTCAGGGAAAAAAGTCAGAATTGCAAGATGTAAAAGCAGAATTCTGGAAAATAATTTAGAATTCCGAAATACAAACTCAGAATTCTAGGAAATAGTTCAGAATTCTGAGATGTAAATGCAGAATTCTGGGAAAAAAGTCAGAACTGCGAGATGTAGAAGCAGAATTCTGGAAAATGATCATATCAGGATTTCAGAGCTATTTTGCAGATTTTTTTTTCTTAAACAGTAGAAAACATCAAACCATTAAGTCAGTGCTATTATAAAAACAAAACAAAGAAAAAGTATACACAGACACAAATTTACTGTGGTTTACTATAGTAAAAGTGTAGTAATACTTTAGTTGTAAAACTTTGCATGTGCTTCACTTTAATTTTGCCAATTTTTTTTATTAGTAAATGTTTTTTTTTAATCTATTTCTCTTCTTTTAAGAGTCTGAAATAGAAGACATAAGTGATTAAAGTCTTTGAAAATCAAAACAGTAATGCTTGTAAAGTCCTGGAATTTACTTTTACAGTATCTGTATGAAACCTGTTTTTTGTGCTGCTAGATGAGGAGTGTAAAAAATTAAGACCTTCCATGTAAATCTGGCTCGTTTATTACGGTGAAAACAGACCTGTTGTGTTGTGTTGATGGCAGAAAACTGATGTGTGATTGAATTGTGATGTTCTGTGCTGCCAAAAATCATATCCTTAATAAGCATTTTGTCAGATTTTCTCACTTTTTTTATGCTGCTAGATGAGGAGTGTGAAGATTCAGTCCGTTCATGTGAATCTGATTCAAATTCTCATTAAGAATAGGATTTTTTCAGTGGAGAGCATCACAATTCAAGTATACTTGAGTTTTCTACAATGATCTTGTGCTGTTTTGACTGATTCAGGCCGATGGAGTCTGATGCAGCTGCACAGGGTGAGTATTGTGTCGTCTGGACCTGAAATCGCATTTCCCTCCCCCTCCGGCTGCGAATCGCTTTCCACACGTCAGGAATCTGAGAGACTTCAGGATCAAAGCAGGGAATGCAGAACTCACTGCCAGAACAACCAGAATGATTGTGGAAATTTGTCCAGCAGAATTGAGAGGCGCTCACCTGGAGCTTCAGGAAATCTTTCAGTACAGCCTCTAAAATCACAGCTGAGAGAGAAACGTTCAGTGTGTTTACATGCTGAACCTGATTATGCCGAACATCTTTTATGCCAAACATTCTTTTACCAGGGAAAAAACTGTTATATATACATTTTGCAGTGTAGTATCTGAATGTTAATTCTTGTGCATTTTAATCATTGACCTTTACATGCACTTGGTGTTTCTACATCTCTGTCTGCCATTCTGACAGATTTCTGAAGCTCGAGAGCCTCAAAACAAACTCTGATTGAGGACAAAACACAGCTGCGGATGATCCTTGATGCTGAGCTTGAATCCAGGAGGAGAAATGATCAAAAACACTTATATAACTGCTGTCAAAAGTTTGCACCCCGTTTCCTTCCTACAAAACTTAAAGGTTTGTTTTAGACTTTTCTTTCTCATTTATTTCCAACTCACACTGATCACTGTCATTTGTTTTCTAGAGGTGGTTAACAAACATTTCTGTCTTCATTCATGGGCTAGACAGAAAATGACATGTGACAGTCACAACAGCGCGCTCCTTACGGCATGATGTCCTTAAATAGATGCTTTAAATGCTGCGGGACACTATAAAGACCCTCCTGTACAACGATTGCTGGGTTAATCTCAGGAAACCTGTCAAGAGTATGAGGGAAATGTGGTTGCAAGTCATGAAAATAATGTCAGAATGCAAAGACAAAAAAACGTTCTTTCTTTTGATTGACTGGAGTTTTGAAATGTGACCCAAACATCCCAGTTACTAAGCACTAAAAACTTGAATCTGCCTTGGAATAAAAAATATAAATGTAATTGCATCTCTGCATTGCAACATACAAACTGGAAAACCTGGAAAAATGTGAGAATTGCGAGTTTGTGTCTTACAATTGTGACTTTTTTCAGAGTCAGTTTTGTGAGACATAGACACAGAATTTTGGGAAATAAGATAAAATTGTGAGATGTACACAGGATTCTGGGTTAAAAAAAAGTTGCAAGATGTAAATGCAAAATTCTGGAAAAAAGGTTAGCATTGTGAATGTAAACTCAGAATTCTTGGGGGAAGAATCTGTACTGTGAGATTTAAAAGCAGAATTTTGGGAAATAATTCAGAATTATGAGAAGAAAACGCAAAATGGGAAATAGTTCAGAATTCCATGATGTAAATGCAAAATTCTGGGAAAAAAGTCAGAATTGCGAGATGTAAAAGCAGAATTCTGGAAAATAATTCAGAATTCCGAGATACAAGCTCAGAATTCTGGGAAATAATTCAGAATTCCATGATGTAAATGCAAAATTCTGGGAAAAAAGTCAGAATTGCGAGATGTAAAAGAAGAATTCTGAAAAATAATTTAGAATTCTCAGATACAAACTTATAATTCTGGGAAATCATTCAGAATTCCATGATGTAAATGCAGAATTCTGGAAAATGATTCAGAATTCAGAGATACAAACTCAGAATTCTGGGAAATATTTCAGAATTCCATGATATAAATGGAACAGTTCTGGGAAAAAAGTCAGAATTCCGAGATACAAGCTCAGAATTCTGGGAAATAATTCAGAATTCCATGATGTAAATGCAAAATTCTGGGAAAAAAAGTCAGAATTGCGAGATGTAAAAGCAGAATTCTGGAAAATAATTCAGAATTCCGAGATACAAGCTCAGAATTCTGGGAAATAATGGAGAATTACGAGATGTAAATGCAAAATTCTGGGAAAAAAGTCAGAATTGCAAAATGTAAAAGCAGAATTCTGGAAAATAATTCAGAATTCCGAGATACAAACTCAGAATTCTGGGAAATAGTTCAGAATTCTGAGATGTAAATGCAAAATTCTGGGATTAAAGTCAGAATTGTGAGATGTAGAAGCAGAATCCTGGAAAATGATTCAGAATTCCGAGATACAAACTCAGAATTCTGAGAAATAATGCAGAATTCTGAGATGTAAATGCAAAATTTTGGGAAAAAAGTCAGAATTGCAAGATGTAAAATCAGAATTCTGGAATATAATTCAGAATTCCGAGATACAAACTCAGAATTCTAGGAAATAATTCTGAATTACGATATGAAAATGCAAATTCTGGAAAAAAAAAAGTTAGCAATGCAAATGTAAAGTCTGAATTATGAGAAAAAATCTGAATTGTGAGATTTAAATGTATAATTCTGGGAAATAATTCACAAATACAAGATGTAAACGCAAAATTATGGGAAATAAATTAGCATTGCGAATGCAAACTCTAAATTCTGGGAAAAATGTCGGAATTGTGAAATTTAAGCGCAGAAATCTGGGGAAAAACATTAGCATTGTGAATGTTAACTTAGAATTCTGAGGAAGAAATCTGAATTGTGAAATGTAAACAAAATTCTGTAAAACAGCATTGCGAATGTAAACTTTATATCTCAGTTCTTTGATTTTAAACGCAGAATTCTGGATAAAAACATCTTAATTGCATGATGTAGACACAGGATTCTGGGAATTAATTCAAAGTTATGAGATCTAAACAAAATTCTGGGTAAAAAGTTAGCATTGCGAATGTAAACTCAGAATTCTGTTAAAAACAAAGTTGGAACTGCAAGATTTAAATGCAAAAAAAGTCTGAATTGTCAGATACAAATGCAGAATTCTGGGAAATTAAGTCACAACTTGAGACTAACAGCAGAGAAAATCCTGCTGTTGAGCACCGCCTGTCTTGAAACATGAGTGTAATGTGCTAATATTGAATTAAAGCTTGCAGGGATTCATGCAGTAAAGCTAAAGTAGTGTCGGCATTAGCGTGTTTGCTTTAGTAATACTGACTCGTTTGTCAATCGGCAACACGCTGTTCACCAGCAGCTCAAGCAAACAGACGTCCAGGCCTGTCAGGCTTGGGTTTTGAGATCTGATTGGCTGATGTTTGACGGTGGACCGAAGCCAGGTGACTCGCGTATGCGTTCGATCCTTCTTTCTGTTTGTTTGCCTTCCTGCCTTTGTTTATTCTAGAGATTTCCTATGTAAACGCAGTGCGACAGGATCGCTCTATTTTGGTGGAGAATTCAGTCAATTACATCAAATCTACTGAGCGGTTTATTTAATGGTCCCGCTTGAGTGAGGTTTTGTTTTCCTGCCAGGCTATGCTAAATCAAAGCGGCTTTTAAACAAATATTTTCTTAGCTGACTTTCTTAGGGGAATGCTTCGAATGATTTGTTAACACTTAAAAAATGATGCTGTTCCTCAAGATTTTTCAGTACAAATATCTAAACATTCTTAAATCAAGATGCATTTACTTGAGGTGCAAAAAAGGTTTTGTTTTCTGAAAAATGACTAAATATTTTATAAATATGTATAACCAGAACAAACTGCATTGAATGTGTTTTTCTAGCAGCACGAACGCAGGGCACAGACTCATTGTGGAAGATCCGAATGCCATTATCCTTGATCCAAGAGGTCGTTTCACACCGGAAACCTCTCAATTATTGGAAGGAATAAAAAAGGGAAAAACAGCTTTAGATATCCATTCAAAGAGCAAAATCCATCCAGAGATGGAGGAGGAGTGAAGAGGAGGAGAATCCCGGCAGGAGATTAAGAACTTGTGCTGGTTCTCCGGTGGGACGTTCGGAAGCGGTCCCCGGCAAAACCGCATCTTTGCCTAATTAGCGGAGTTTGTTGGAGCGCTTAGCCTGCGGGAGACGAACTGAGCTCTCAATCTTATTTAAGGATTAAACGCTCAGTCCACACGTCATGAGTGCAGGGTGGCGGAAGTTCTCGCTCGCGCTTTCACGGGCCGCTGTGTCATTAGTGCAAATGCGCTCAACAGTTTCACGCTCCTGCTGACCGACCCATGCTAATCCTAACCCTCTAATTGAGTAAAGGCAGGAGGTTCGGTCTGAAGATGAATTATGCTTCCATGAAAATGAAATATTGTGGAAGTTAATTTATGTTTGTGAGAATAAAACCTAAAAATAACCATTAGGGAACATTTAAAGAACATTTTATATACAGTATGTTCTTAACTGTGGGTACATAGCGGTAAAAGTTCTGAAATGCTAGTTTGTTACAAAAAACCTAGATAGTAAAGTTTGTAGACAAACTTTAAGTTGGCTTAAAAAAGCCTAGCCAGAAAGTTTTAAAAAGTTTGAAAAGTTTTTTCTACAGTCTATTAGAAAAACAGATAGACAGATTGATTCTAGGGTTGCTAGGGTGTCACTATGTGGTTGCTAGGGTACCCAGGGTGGTAACTAAGGTGTTGCTGTGCGGTTGCTAGGGTCTTAGGCTGATTGCCAGAGTCTTACTAGCATGTTGGTAGCATGATTAACAAGTCACTAATATGTTGCTAACATGATTAACAAGTTACTAGCATGTTTTTCAACTTGTTTCTAACATGATTAACATGTTGCTAACAAGATTAACAAGTCACTATCATGTTACTAACATGATTAACAAGTTCATGTTGCATAATTAGAAAGTTAATAGCATTTTAACATGTTTCTGTCATAATCAACATTTTTTATTAACGTTTCTATCGTGATTACCAAGTTACTAGCATGTTACCAGCATGATACTAGCATGATTAAGAAGTTACTAGCATGTTGCTAGCCTGTTTCTAGTGTGATTACCATGTCACCAGCATGTTGTTAACATGATTAGCAAGTTACTGACATGTTGCTAGCATGTAGTTAACATGATTAACAAATCACTATCATGTTGCTAGCATGTAGCTACCATGATTAGCAAGTCACTAGCATGTTGGTAACATGATTAGCAAGTTACTAGCATGTTGCTAACATTTTTCTATCATGATTAGAAAGTTACTAACATTTTTTGCTAACGCATTTTCATCATGATTACCAAGTTACCAGCATATTTCTACCATGATTAACAAATTACTAGCATGTTGCTAGCCTATTTCTAACATGATTAGTATGTTGTTAGCATGATTAGCATGTTACTAGCACGTTACCAGAATGATTAGTAAGTCACTATGATGTTGCTAGCATGTAGGTAGCATGCTTAGCAAGTCACTAGCATGTTTGCTAACCTGATTAGCAAGTTACTAGCATGTTGGTAACATGTTTCTATCATGATTAACAAATTACTAGCATGTTGTTAGCATGATTAGCAAGTTACTAGCATGTTGTTAGCCTGTTTCTAGGATGATTAGCAAGTCACTAAAATGTTGTTAGCATGCTTAGCAAGTCAATAGCATGTTTGCTAACCTGATTAGCAAGTTACTAGCATGTTGGTAACATGTTTCTCTCATGATTAACAAGTTACTAGCATGTTGTTAGCATGATTAGCAAGTTACTAGCCTGTTGCTAGCATGATTAACAAGTTACTAGCATGTTGATAGCATGATTTGCAAGTTGCTGGCCTGTTGCTAACATGATTAACAGGTTACTAGCATGTTGCTAACATGTTTCTAGCATGATTAACAAGTTACTAGCATGTTGTTAGCATGATTAACAAGTTACTAACATGTTGTTAGCATGTTTTGCAAGTTGCTAGCCTGTTGCTAACATGATTAACAGGTTACTAGCATGTTGCTAACATGTTTCTAACATGATTAACAAGTTACTAGCATGTTGTTAGCATGATTAACAAGTTACTAGCATGTTGTTAGCATGATTTGCAAGTTGCTAGCCTGTTGCTAACATGATTAACAGGTTACTAGCATGTTGCTAACATGTTTCTAGCATGATTAGCAAGTTACTGGCATGTTGTTAGCATGATTAACAAGTTACTAGCATGTTTAGCCTGTTTCTAGGATGATTAGCAAGTCACTAGCATGTTGTTAGCATGATTAGCAAGTTACTAGACTGTTGTTAGCATGATTAACAAGTTACTAGCATGTTGTTAGCATGATTTGCAAGTTGCTAGCCTGTTGCTAGCATGATTAACAGGTTACTAGCATGTTGCTAACATGTTTCTAGCATGATTAACAAGTTACTAGCATGTTTAGCCTGTTTCTAGGATGATTAGCAAGTCACTAGCATGTTGTTAGCATTATTAGCAAGTTACTAGCATGTTGTTAGCATGATTAGCATTTAATTAGCATGATTAGCATGTTGCTAGCCTGTTTCTAGCATGATTAGCTAGTTACTAGCATGTTGCTAAAATGATTAGCATGTTTAAACCAGCTAAAACAAGAAGATTCAGTAAAAAACAGCTAAAAACAGCCTAGACTTTATGTCTAGCCTGAGCTGGTTTAAGCTTGGTTGGTCTTTTTAGCAGGTCTCCCAGCCTAACCAGCTAAAAAGTGGCCAAAACCATTTTAAACCACTTAAAACCAGCCTGGGAGACCAGCCAAAGCTCAGACTGGTTTTGCTGTTTTTTTCAGTAGTGAGTTGTTAGGCTTTGCTATAGCAATACACAGTTTAATACACCTTAAGACTCATTGTTCAAAAGTTTTCACCCCCTCAATAAACATCTATTGGATGTTTGGTGGTTTTGATAGTCTGGTTCAAGCTGGATCAGTTAGAAAAGATACAGCAACCTAAGTCAGACCAGTCTGAAGGTCTGGGCCAAGTTTGGTGGTTGTAGCTTTAAAAGTCAAAGAGGAGATGAACTTTAAAATTTAGTCTCAGAAGAAGAAGTTTAAAGAGGATTTCAGTAGGTTGTAAAAAATTCACAAAAATGACTTTGCTATGCTGAGCTATGAAAAAGCAACTTTTTTAGCTTTAAATATGTTCTGCTTATAGACGACGGCACACAAAACATTGGTGTGTTATGATGTGGTTTATGTACGAATTTGATGCTAGTCCTTCTCTTGCCCCTGAAGCCCACAAATCTGAAGATAAATCACACAGTACAAGGAAAGTCCATTACAAAGCGGTGTAAGTGGAGGCCGTTGCTAGTTTACAACTCAATCATGTTGTTGAAAGCATTTTTACGACCCTCTGCCATAAATATCGGGGCAGATAAAGCGTAGATAAACCGCAGAGAAGGACTAGATAAGAGCGAGTGTGACGAGCAGGTTCGGGGCTAAAGGTTTAGCATGTCTTCAGGCACGCCGACCGCGGTAAATCAGGTCTGAAGATATGATATCTGTGAGGAGAACGACTGACCTGACGCCTTGAAGAACTCCTGCTGTTGATTTACCGCACCAGAGACGCAGGAATAACTCGCATTTCCAAACCACAAAGACTGTAATGCACTGTTCGTCTCGCTTTTGAGAAGTGTGGAGCTAAAACTAAATATTAATGTTTGAGTTTGTCTGAAGCGTTTGATTGACGGTTAAAGGATTAGTCCACTTCCAGAACAACAATTCACAAATACTTTACTCAGCCCCTTGTCATCCAAGATGTTCATGTCTTTTTGTCTTGAGTCTTTTTTGAAGAAAACATTTCAGGATTTTTCTCCATATAATGGACTTCATTGGTGCCCCGATTCTGAACTTCCAAAATGTAGTTTAAATGCAGCTTCAAAGGCTCTAAACGATCCCAGACGAGGAAGAAGGGTCTTATCTAGCGAAATGATTGGTAATTTTTTTTCGGACAATAAAAATTTGTGTACTTTAAGTACGAAAGCTTGCGTAGCACAGGCTCTGGGATGCGCGTCCATTGAATCACGTCAAAAGGTCACGCTGAACTACAGATCCAGACAAAGCGAACACGCAAAGACTAAGGAAGTGCAAGTAAGTCAAACGCTGTTTACAAACAAAAAGGTACAACGATGTCGGACGATTCTGAAGTTGTAGGAAAAAATAAGATGGAGTTTTTCGCCATACTCAGTACACAGACGATGAACTTAGATGTGATTCGTAGTAGTGATGGGAAGTTCGGATCATTTTACTGACTTTTTTCAAGTCATTTTGTTCATTTTAGCAAAATCAGCATCACGTGACAGCCCCATAATATGAACAAACGACTCAAAACCTGAAGACTCGAAACAGGTGAACTAATTCCAGTCACATTAAAGATTTGTTCAAAGTGAACGAATCGTTCAAGAACAACACATGAACGTCCATCCCAGAGCCTGTGCTGCACGAGGTTTTGTGCTTAAAAAGTATACAAATTTGTATTTTTTTAAAAAAAATAACCTGTCGTTTCACTAGATAAGACCCTTCTTCCTCGTCTGGGATCATTTAGAGCCTTTGAATCTGCATTTAAACTACATTTTGGAAGTTCAAAATCGGGCACCAATGAAGTCCATTATATGGAGAAAAATCATGAAATGTTTTCCTCAAAAAAAATAATTTCTTTACGACTGAAGACAGAAAGACATGAACATCTTGGATGACAAGGGGCTGAGTAAATTATTTGAGAATTGTTGCTCTGGAAGTGGACTTCACCTTTAACCGACGACAACTAGAGAACTGGTCAACGGGTCACAACCTCCACTCGACCCCTCATACACTGCAACAAAATGATGTTACACTCTAAAAAATAAAAACACAATTTGTTGAGTCAGCTAAAAATAATTCGTTACGGTGCTGCCTTAAAATTTTAAGATTAGTCAACTAAAATAAGTTTAGTCAACTTGAAATGTTAAGTTGTACTAAGTAACAACTTAGATATTTGTGTTTGCTAAACTTAACAGGTGGGTAAGTAACCCAGCTGCCTTAAAATTTTAAGTTGATTCAACTCAAATATCTAAGCTGTCACTTGGTATAATTTAACATTTCAAGTTGAATAAACTTTTTTTGAGTTGACTGAACTTAAAATTCTCAAAATCGGGGCACCAATGAAGTCCATTATATGGAGAAAAATCATGAAATGTTTTCCTCAAAACCATAATTTCTTTATGACTGAAGACAGAAAGACATGAACATCTTGGATGACAAGGGGGTGACTACATTTTTTCAAATTAATTTTACAGTATGTCATAGCTTCTACTTTTCATTTCAGAAATGAATTTTGACATTCCATACTGAGTGCGAAATTTTCGTATGTGTTTTTTTTTTTCATATTCGTCATCCTTTCCTATTAAAATTCTTGCTACGGATACGAAAACGCAGAAAATCAAACCTGATCCAAATTTTTTTATGACGGACGAAAGTTTCGGAGGCAGTGTGTAAACGTGACTGACACAATGTGAGGCTGTATTTATTTTTTAACATGTGAAAATTTCAGACTCAGTGCGCAAAGACCTTTAGTATGGCTTAATCGCAACATTTTTTTATATTTCAAGTTTTTATCTCGTAAATGACTTAATTTTGACTTGGCGTCTTATTTTTGATATAATGCTGGCTGTTCATCTCATAAACATGACTTAGCATGTCATCATTTCAACTTTTTGCTTCATAATTATGTCTGTTCATCTCATAAAATATGACTTGGTATGTCATTTCAACTTTTCATCTCATAAATGACTTCATAACTCAGACGTCCCAACTCAGTTTTGACTAGTTGTCTAGTTTGTGCGTGTGTCTTTATGACTCCTTTAACTTTTGAGTTTCTCATTCAGTTGATGCATTAGGAAATCAGTCCATATAAAAATAACAACTAATGCACAAAGATGTCTGTGTGACAGTTTGAGGGATAAAAACGTAATTAGCTCAACATAAAAACAACTGAAGTCAATAGAAAACGCTACCCTGCCAGAAAAAAGTCACAAAAGGTAGTAGCCCCTGATGCTCATGAGATGAGAGAAAATCCAACTAAAAGAAAACGGATTATATTTCTGTCACATTTTACAGTTCAACAGATTACAGTAGCTTAACCCTAATATCCTGTAACTAGTTACTGACTCATAATGTGACTCATCATCTGAAACTCCAGTTGTCCTCTGAGAAGTACATATTGTCTTTAGCCTATCTATAATCCAAAATTATCTGTTTAATATAAAGAATGCAAAAACAGTGGACAATATCACTTTGGTTCCTTCAGCTGTATATGGTTGTATACTGCTGTACATTTAACATAATATATAGCATGCTAGCTCAATCATCAAGGATTTCCATGAATAGCTGCAGAAAATTAATTATAGACTCAACTGGAATTACTCAACATTTTTAACGCATCAAACTTTAGCAAATGTAGTAAGATATTTAGGTGTTTCACACACTGAACTTTGCGTGCACAGAATACATAGGCTTGGGTTAAATATGGACAAACCCAATGACTGGGTTGTTTTGAGCTAGTGTTCTGGGTAGTTTTATTTAATTCAGCTATTGTTTATAAAATACTGTGGCTGACTTAAAATGAACCCAAAATAGGGTGTAAACTAAAAATCAGACATAATTGCTAGAGGCATCAGCAATAAACAAAACATTTATGATTACATTATTAAGCGATTTAAAAAGAAAAAAAAAAAAAGTTTTTCATTCAACTTGTTAATAAATGTAACATATTAATAAATGTTAATTTCCATCCTATTTTGGGTTCATTTTAAGCAAGAAATATCAGAAACAGAATTAACTTTATTTGCCGATTGTGCACAAACACACAAGGAATTTGTTGTGTGTGTGTGTTTTAAGGAGCTCTTGGTGCACTCTTAAAAAATGCAGGGTTATTTTTTTTAACCCAAATTGGGTTATTTTTCATATTTTTACCCAGGTGCTGTTTTTTTTTTTTTTTTTTTTAACATCAATGCTGGGTTTAACTTGTTAGGTCATTTTTTGGGTTCATTTTATTATTTTAACCTAGGTGCTGGGTTATTTTTTTTTTAACCCAAATGCTGGGTTTAGCAAGTTGGGTTATTTTATTGGGTTATTTTTTATTTATTTATTTTTTACCCACTCTTAAAAAATGCAGGGTTATTTTTTTAACCCAAATTGGGTTAATTTTAATATTTTTACCCAGGTGCTGGGTTATTTTTTAAAAAAAACCAAATGCTGGGTTTAGCCCGTTGGGTCATTTTATTGGGTTAATTTTAATATTATTACCCAGATGCTGGGTTATTTTTTTAACCCAAATGCTGGTTCAGCCCGTTGGGTCATTTTATTGGGTTATTTTTTAATATTTTTTTACCCAGGTGCTGGGTTATTTTTTTTTTAAACCCAAATTCTGGGTTTAACTTATTTTTATGGGTAGTTTTTCTGTAACTAAGTTGCTGGGTCATTTTAATGCTGGGTTATTTTTTTTCTACCCTACCGCTTGGTTAAACCTGTCTCTGATGAAATAACCCTGCTGCTGAGTTACAGTCAGTCAGAGAGAGCGGTTCTCAGCACTGCCGATTTGCACTTCTTCAGCGAAATAAAGGTTTGTATACATTTTATTTCATTTATAAAGTCTTTACTGTGCTGTAAACTGTATTATTTTACACAGCGCAACATAAGGATGAGATGCCAGTCAGCTGCGTCAGCAGCGATTGTTTTGCAGGATGGAAACGCCTTTTGCCTTGCATAAAATAAATGGATTTTATTCATTATTATACCGAGATTAATCTTAAAATATGTTTTCTAATTTCAGTACTGTTTGTTTACGGGCAGTTTTTGGAGTCAGTTACGGCATCTTTCAGCTACGAGTGAAACGTGAGGCCGAGGCCTGAAGTTTGCAGTTAACCCGGCGAACAGCAGCCCTTCACCAGCTCAGATTTCGGCAACACACCGGCATGAGAATCAGCGCTATTTCAGTAAAAAGCGTTTACAGAGAACGGTTGAAAACACTAAAATTAAAATTCTACTTTTAAATGTTACATTTTTTTGTCTAAAATGCTTGTTAAAGGAGCTTAAATGTATGTAATATTGTAAACTATGCTGTATTCTTCCAGATAAATAGTTTTACTTATAATAATTGTTCATCTTTTGATTATTGTTATTGCCTCTAGTAATTCTGTGTGCATTTTTATAAGTTCCAGTCCATTTTAAATCAGCAATATAATCATTTTTATACAAAAGTTGACCCAGCATGTTTGGTAAAAACATTTAACCCAACCAGCTGAGTCAAAATAACCCAGCATGTGTTCTGTCCAATATTTACCCAGTGCTGGGTTGCCTAATAGCCCAAGTTGGATTGTTTTTAACCCAGCATTTTTTTTTCAGAGTGTACAAGCATTGCATACATGCATAAATGTGACCCTGGACCACAAAACCAGGTTCATTTTTGCTTTTCATTGACGCATGGTTTGTTAGGATAGGACAATATTTGGCCGAGACACAACTATTTAAAAATCTTGAATCTGAGGGTGCAAAAAAATAAAATAAATAATAATCAAAATACTGAGAAAACTGCCTTTAAAGTTGTCTAAATGAAGTTCTTAGCCATGCATATTACTAATCAAAAAGTAAGTTTTGATATATTTACGGTAGGGAACATGATCTTCACTTAATATCCTAATGATTTTTGCCATTAAAGAAAAATCCATAATTTTGACCCAGTATTTTAAGACTGGTTTTGTGGTCCAGGGTCACAAATATCTGACATTAGATATACATACAACCCAATCACTGGATTTGTCCATATTTCACCCAGTGCTGGGTCGTTTTTAACCCAGCATGCTGTTAAAGTAGTACGATAGTGCGCATCGACGTGACGCATGTCGACGCACAGCGGTGTGATCGCACGCAGGAGGGACCCGAACCTCCCTAACACACACACTCTCACAAACACACTCATTGCCACTCATCAGTGTGTGTGTCTCACCTCAGATATGCAGTTTAAAGCTCGGATCAGCAGTGACCGACGCGTTTGGAGATTTTAAACAGACGCCAATGAACGCGAAAGCGCATCTGCGCTGCAGATAAACAGGATCCGTGCTGGAAAAGGGATTTTTTTCTGAGTCGAAATATTCAGGTGAGTTCTGATCTGTAGCGTTTAATAAGTGTGTGAAATACTAATGGATACATAAGATGGGTGAGTCTCAACGCTTGACGTTTGATGTTTTTAGCGTGGAGAAACTCTGGAAAGGCTCAAAAGAAACAGTGTCCCGAGACACTCCGCTCTATTTCTAAACTCATTATCCAGGTCATTCTTTCAGAAAGGGCTGTTTAGGTGCCAGAAACACTGTGTACAAAAGCATTTCTTGCATGTGTGTCCAAGAGTTTTGACTCAGCTGTGCCTGTCACTTCAGTGACAACTGGTCTGCAACCCTGAAAACTGAGGGTTATCAACCATCTCCAGCTTAACCAGAAGGGGTTTGATGTTAATCTTGGGAGTTTTTCCATTAAATTCCTCAAGGGCTGCACCTCATGCTTTTCACTTAACGTCACTGATCGGTATCGCTGCCTTTTTATAGACGCTTTTAATAATAAAGCTGCTTTACTGGCAGCTGAACAATTTCTGTGAGGAACTTTTGACATCAGTTGAAGCTTTTGTTTGCACAAACGATGCTTTATAATTCTTTAGATGTTTAATTTTCTTCACACCAAGAAAGACATGGATGAAAGGTTCTTTGAGGAACCAAAAAATGGTTCTTCCATGGCTTTTATTGAGTCCGTGAAGAACTTTGAACATTGCACAGAAGGTTCTTTATAGTGGGGAAAAAATTTTTTTTTAGATTCTTTACACCAAGAAAACAACGGAAACTGTTCAGAACTATTCCGTGTTGGGTTCTTTGGGCAACCAAAAATGGTTAATTGGGTCTTGATGACAATGACCATGAAACAAGTCATCCATAAAGCTATACTGTGTGTGAAGAACAGACCAAAATGCATTGTTCATGTGCATTTTCTCAACAGCAGCTCTCAAATCTTTGAGATTCAAAGGTGAATCTGAACTCAAAAGAAGTTTTGAGTGAAGGAAAGTCTTTGTGTGACTTCTGAAGACTACAGTTATACAGCTTTTGTGGAGCTAGATGGCTACTTCACTGGATGTGAATCATTGCTTTTGCATTTGTTTATGAATCTGACTGTAAAAGAACTTAAATTTGTGTCTGTTCCTTGTGTAAATCCATTGTATGACTTCTGAAGACTTCGAATATAGTGCATAAATAAAAAGGACTTCTGTTATGCAACTTTTGTGGTGCATTTGTTATTTTTGGAAACTAGATGAATCATTGCTTTTGCATTTGTTTATGAATCTAAATGCAAAAGAACTTAAATTTTGGTCTGTTTCTCGTGTAAATGCAACTTTTTTAGTGCTTTTATGTCATTTTTAGGAAGTAGATAATCACTTCTTTGGATACAAAGCATTGCTTTTGCATTTGTTCATGAATCCGACTGCAAAAGAATTGAAATTTGGGTCTGTTCCTCATAAAAATCCATTGTATGATTTCTGAAGACTTTGAATATAGTGCATAAATAATATGGATTTCGGTTATGCAACTTATGTAGTGCTTTTATGTTATTTTTAGGAACTAGATGAATCATTGCTTTTGCATTTGCTTATGAATTTGAATGCAAAAGAATTTAAATTTGGGTCTATTCCTCGTGTAAATCCATTGTATGACTTCTGAAGACTTTGAATATAGTGCGTTAATAATGTTGACTTCTGTTATGCAACTTATGTAGTGCTTTTATGTCATTTTTAGGAAGTAGATAGCCACTTCTTTGGATGCAAAGCATTGCTTTTGCATTTGTTCATGAATCTGACTGCAAAAGAACTTAAATTTGTGTCTGTTCCTCATAAAAATCCATCGTTTGTCTTCTGAAGACTTGGAATATAGTGCATATAAATCATATGGATGTCTGTTATGCAACTTATGCAGTGCTTTTATGTAATTTTTAGGAAGTAGATAACCACTTATTTGGATGCAAATCCTGTCTTTTGCATTTGCTTATGAATCTGAATGCAGAAGAACTTAAGTTTGCTTCTGTTCCTCGTGTAAATCCATTGTATGATTTCTGAAGACTTTGAATATAGTGCATTAATAATATGGACTTCTGTTATGCAACTTATGCAGTGCTTTTATGTAATTTTTAAGGAAGCAGATAACCACTTCTTCAGATGCAAATCCTGTCTTTTGCATTTGCTTATGAATCTGAACGCAAAAGAACTTAAATTTGTGTCTGTTCCTCATAAAAATCCATCGTTTGACTTCTGAAGACTTGGAATATAGTGCATATAAATCATATGGATGTCTGTTATGCAACTTATGCAGTTCTTTTATGTAATTTTTAGGAAGCAGATAACCACTTCTTTGGATGCAAATCCTGGCTTTTGCATTTGCTTATGAATCTGAATGCAAAAGAACTTATTTTATGCTCTGTTCCTCATATAAATCCATCATGTGGATTTTTGTGCTGCGTGAAGAATCTAAAATTTCTTCCCTTCTATTTCACTGGAACACAGTTGCCCAGTAGGTTTGCATTGGAAACACTGACCGAAAGTTCATTTTTCCATTAACTATCTGTTTATTCTATCCATATTATTGACGTTTGAGCCAGAAGGGAAGTTGAAATCAGATTTTACCGTGGTACAGTAGGAGTTTATCTTCACTGATATCTATGACAGCAGTCATGAAGCCGTTTGCTCTGGTGCCAGCTGGCAGAGATCGGGCCCCACAGGGGAGCGCAAATGTCAGCAGGACTCCGTTTCCATATGGAGACGTGTTCACCGACACGAGGCATTGAGAGACACATTCTCTCCTCGCCCTGTTGAAATGAGATCGAGATGATGCACCAAAAAGCCTTCAGGAGAAACTGACACATCTGTTGTTGGCATTGATGTGTGCTTGAGATCATTGTTGGTCAATAGGTGATGTTTGATTTGAACTCAGGTTCTTAAAAAGTCTCTAAAGTCCAGTGATTTTAAACTTGAGCAGAGTGAGGTGCAGTAGTTTGAGATGGTGGCGCTCTCTAGTGGTGGTGTGAGACAGCACATGCAGACCTGTAGGGCAACTGAGTGAAGAATGAGTAAGCCGTGATTTTGTGTCTTTAATGTGTTTAAAATCTTTAGTTTTGTTTTAGTGAGGTTTTTGTCTCGGATAATGTCCTTTAAGTTTTTAACCAGGCCCATTAGACTTCCAGTGATTTAACATCAGGATTGGAAATCCTGAATAAATGAGGAAGAATCAATTTAAAAGTGATTTGTAAACCTGAAAATAATTGAAATCAATCATTCATTAATGAAATCCTGTAACTTTTTTTATCATGAATACTAGGGTTTGTACAAAGTGCTTAAAGTGCTTGAAGTACTTGAATTTGACTTGAATTTAAGGCCTGGAAAACCCTTGAAAAAAGCAATATTCCTGAAGAGGTACTTGAAAAGTGTTTGAATTATTGAAAGATGATGTATCTATGAAATAAGTGTTTAATTTTGTCAGTAAGCATAAAACTATTTTGTCATAAAACTAGTGAGCTAAGCCAGTAGTAGTACTAACTGTCGTGTAAACATGGCTGAAGATGTGAAAAGAGGAACAGATGAACCAAATCAATTGAGTCATTTATCCTGGAACCGCTCCGATTGATTCAAACTTGTGACTTCAATCATTCATTTCAAGCGATTCACTAGCACAAACCAAATCAAAATAAAAGAGCATTGATTTTCAAATTTTGACATTAAAATTCAAATTTAGATCATAACCTTGGAGTGGGTTTGCAAATCTTTCGCTTTAGATTGGAACTTTGGAGTGCAGAATGTGAATCGTTCGATTCAGATCTTTTTGTTTTGTGAATCATTTGATTCTGGTCGGGACTTTTGAACTTTTGATCATGACTCAT
Source organism: Labeo rohita (assembly GCF_022985175.1). NCBI lineage: Eukaryota > Metazoa > Chordata > Actinopteri > Cypriniformes > Cyprinidae > Labeo > Labeo rohita. The sequence continues at coordinate 29,113,198 of NC_066893.1, forward strand.
TTGACTTAGATGGAAATGGGTTTGTGAATCATTTAGCAAACTGAATGATTCAAATGAAATGATTTGTGATACACGTTTTGAAGTCCAGATCTAAATCTAATTCAGATCAGGTCTTCAGAGTGTGGATTGCAATTTAATTGATTTAGATTGGAACTTAGTGTATCGCGAATCATTTGACTCAGGTCAAGACTTCGAAGCACGTATCATGACTCATTTGATTTAGATCAGTTCCATTCGCTAAAATGAATGATTCAAATCAAATGATTCGCGATAGGCGATTTACAGTCCCTATCTAAAAAAAAATTCAGATCGGGTCTTCAGAGCATGGGTTGCGAATCATTTGATTTAGATCATAACCTTGGAGTGGGTTTGCGAATCTTTTGCTTTAGATTGGAACTCTGGAGTGCAGAATGCGAATCGTACAATTAAAATCGGAACTTCATGTTTTGCGAATCGTTTGATTCTGGTCGGGATTTTGGAACACGTATCATGGCTCATTTGACTTTTGCTCATTTGGGTTTGTGAATCATTTGCGTATTGAATGATTCAAATCAAATGATTCATGTTACGCGATTTGAAGACCCGATCTAATTCAAATTCAGATTGGAACTTCAGAGTGTGAATTGCGAATCATTTAATTCAGATTGGAACTTCACGTGTCGCAAATCATATGATTTAAGTCGGGACTTCGGAGCTCTTATCGTGAATCATTTGATTTGGTTTGCAACAGGTTTGTGAATTATTTGCAAATTAAATGATCCGAATCAAATGAATGATTTGAATCAAATGATTCACGATACGCGATTTGAAGTCCTGATCTAAATAAAATTCAGATCAGAACTTTGGCGCATGAATTGTGAATCATTTGATTCTGGTCGGGATTTTGGAACGCGTATTGTGACTCATTTTATTTAGATGGGAACGGATTCGTGAATCATTTGAAATGATTTGTGATACGCAATTTAAAGTCCTGATCTAAATAAAATTCAGATCGGAACTCCAAAGTGTGGATCCAAATCATTCTTAAATCTTTTGCTTTAGATTATAACTTCGGTGCACGGATTGCGAATCATTTGATTCAGATCGGAACTTAGCGTATCGCGAATCGTCTGATTGACGTTGGGACATCAGAATGTGTAGCGTGACTCATTTGACTTAGATTGGAACAGGTTTGTGAATCATCTAGCGAACTGAATGATTCAAATCAAATGATTCATGATATGCATAAAATAGATTCAGATCAGAAGTGTGGATTGCGAATTATTTGCAATAAGATCTGGATTTTGGAGTGATTTCCCTACAATTTTTTTCTTAAACAGTAGAAAACATCAAACCGTTAATGCAGTACAAATGATAAAAGAGAAACAAGAAAGTATACACAAATACTAATCCTTAATCCTAATTAAGAGCAGTTTTACTATAGTAAAATACTTTAGTAGTAATACTTTGCATGTGCTTTAGTTTTTGCCATTTTTTTTATATTAGCATATTTTTATGTATTTCTGTTTTTTAGGATTTTAAATTGAAGGCGTTCGATTTCTGAATGAAATGAAAATCAAAAAAGTAGTGTTTGAAAAGTCCAGTTCATTTTACACTATCTGTGTGAACCCTGCAATACAAATTTTTGTAGTTACATCAAGATCTAAAACATTTTATTGGATAGAAATTGTGAGTCAACAAGGGAAAGTCATGTCAGCTCATTTGTTAAATCCTGAATCAGCCTTCAAATAAACGTCGAGAACCACTGCTTTATTTGGTCCATTCAGTCAATCAGTCGGATATCTTTTATTTATAATAAAAGGGCAATAATGTGCATCAACCAGGCTGTTAGGACATTTTAGTACTGCAAATAGTCCAAAAGACAGCTGTGCTGTTTTTTTCATTGCTCATAAATGCTTGGCTTTCTCACCAGTCATGTTTGAGTATGTTGCGTCCTCTGACTTCACCTCTCGTATGATCGTGTTAATGTGCGTGTTTGGCGTGAGATTACAGGGCCGCTCGCGTGTAACAGATGGAGCGTGTGAGTGTATGTGGCAGTCGAGCCAGAGTGTGTTGATTTAACGCCTCGAACACAGAGCGACGCTTGTGTCCGGCTGAACGAATCACAGCTCGGCTTTTATACGACAAACGCGTGGAGCGGCGTCTGAACTCCTCAGAAAGCGAATAACAGCGTCTTTCATGAACGAGTGTGAGGGCCGGACTGCTGATGCGTTTAGATCGTGTCAGAACGACAGGATTTATGAGATGAACAGCAGTGCCAGAGGGAATGTGAGGATTTTTGTAAAGCTGAGGTGTGTCTGTATTGATGGAAACTAATTGGTGTTAATCATAATTATGTTTTCATTGTTAATATTGATTTAGTTTAAGCACATCATGTGTTGCTGAAGAATCACCTGGAAATGTGTTGATGAAAAGAATGATTTCGCTGGATCATCATAAGGGTTGTGCAGGTAGTTTCCCATCGGTCTGTTTATATAGATGTGCAGATTATCTGTATAAAGTGGTTTTGGTTTATGTTTTGTTGTGCTAAAGTTAAACAAGCTTAAAGTGTGTAAACTATTAAAAACTATCTATAAATTTAAAGTCAATGTGACTAAATTACGTGCTGCGGCTTCATGCAAATAACATTTGCTTAAATACATTATTAAGGTTTGACTTTTTTTAATAGATGTTGTTTATAACGAATTCCACCATGTTGATATGATTTCTGTTCTGAAAACTGCCATGGCTCCCCAAAAACCAAAAATGTGCTTACCACCAGGCCATCCAAGATTGGGATGAATTTGTTTGTTCATCAGAAAGAAATGTATCATCACTTGAAGATGTTTTTGAACTGAAAAAACATCAAGTAATCCATGTAATCCACAACACTCCAGTCCATCAGTTCACATCTTGAGAAGACAAAATTTGCATGTTTGTAAGAAACAAATATATCATGAAGATGTTTTTAACTAAAAGTCCATGTAAAGTAACGCTTCCTTCAGAGAAAAGTGGTCTGGTCTGAATCAGAAGAGAAATCTGCACGAATTGCGAATAGTTTAATTCAGATTGGAACTTTGCATTTTGTGATTCATTTGATTCAGGTCAGGACTTCGGAGTGCGTATCGTTAATCATTTGATTTAGATCAGAACGGGTTTGTGAATCATTTAGCCAACTGAATGTTTCAAATCAAATGATTCGCAATGTGTGATTTGAAGTCCCAATCTTAATAAAATTCAGATCTGGACTTCAGAAGGTGGATGATAATTCATTTGGTTTAATTTTGAACTTTGGAGCAGTTTTGTGAATCTTTTGCTTTAGATTGGAACTTCGGAGCACGGTTTGCGAATCATTTGTTTCAGATCAGGATTTTGGAGTGATTTCGTAATTTGTTTTTCCGTTTTTTTTTTTTTTTTTTCTTAAATAGTATAAAACATCAACCCATGAATGCAGTACAGTTATAAAAACAAAAAAAAAGAAAGCAAAAAGTATACACAAATACAAATCCTTTAAGAAAATAAACCGTGGTTTTACTATAGTAAAAGTGTAGTATACTTTGTAATACTTAAGTAGTAATACTTATTTAATGCAATTTAATGCAACTTATTTAATGTGATTATAATAACTTATTTAATAACATTTGCTTTAAATAAATTAATTAGGTTTGGGGTTTTTTTTAAATAAATGATGTTTTATAACGAATTCCATGTTGATATGATTTCTGTTCTTCTGAAAACTGACATGGCTCACCCAAAAATCACCCTCAGGCCATCCAAGATTGGGATGAGTTTGTTTGTTCATCAGATTTGGAGAAATGAGTCATTGCATCACTTGCTCATCAATGGATGTGAATGGGTACCGTCAGAATGAGAGTCCAAACAGCTGATAAAAACATCACAATAATCCACAAGTAATCCACACCACTCCAGTCCATCAGTTCACATCTTGAGAAGACAAAAGCTGAAACAAATCAATCATTAAGACGTTTTTAACTAAAACCTGAGTATATAATCCATAGTAACACTTCCTCCAGTGAAAAAGTCCATCAAAACCAAGCCACATATTTGTTTTTAGAGCTGTTTTGGCTTTTAAACGGTGCTTGATCTGTGCAGATTTCTCTCTTGATTCAGACCAGACCACTTTTTCACCAATGGATGTGAATGGGTGCCGTCAGAATGAGAATCCAAACAGCTGATAAAAACATCACAATAATCCACAAGTAATCCACACCACTGCAGTCCATCAGTTCACATCTTGAGAAGACAAAAGATGCATGTTTGTAAGAAACAAATTTATCATGAAGATGTTTTTAACTAAAATACAAATGCATGTACAATAACGCTTCCTCCAGTCAAAAAGTGGTCTGGTCTGAATCAGGAGAAAAATTAAGCGCCATTTACAAGCCAAAGCAGCTCTAAATAAATATGTGGCTGGATTTTGATGTGAGAGACAACAGGAGGAAGCGCTATCGTGGATTATGAACTCATTCTAAACATCTTAATGATGAATTTGTTGTACTTGTGGATTATTGTGATGTTTTTATCAGCTGTTTGGACTCTCATTCTGACGGCACCCATTCACATCCATTGGTGAGCAAGTGATGCAATGCTGCATTTTTCCAAATCTGATAAAGAAACAAACTCATCCTAATCTTGGATGACCTGAGGCTGAGCGCATTTTTATTTTTGGCTGAACTACTGCTTTAAATGAACTAAAATACATGTTTATAGCGTGATTTAGTTGAGTATCCTGTTTCTCTTGGAAATATGTTAGAATGTAGAAATCAAATGCATTTCTTGTTGACTTTAATCAGCTCTGTGAAATCAAAGTCTGCTGCAGGTCTGCTGTAGTTTCTTATCACTGAGCGAGTGATAAAAGCCTCATTAGCCGTGACTTTCTCAAGGATTAGTTGGCAGCGAAATGTCCGATTTGTGTTCAGGCCTCATTAGCACAAGATCAATCCCAGACTGATTGTATTTGGCCGCGGCGAGCGTACGGGATCCTGCCGTCGCCGACACATGCTATGCATTATTCTGGTTTCTTTTTCGTAGCGTGTGCCGTATGATGCAGCAGATGTGGATATTTTGGCCTCCCTGCCAGCTAGAATTGTGGGAAATAATCAGCGGGCCGCTCTGGTGAGTTGGCTGGTTCATCTGTGTGTGTTCATACTGTATGTGGTTTCCGGTGTACGTGTGTGTTTGATGGAGGATGTGGTGAGGTGAGGTCAAAGGTCACGCTACAGGTGGGTCAATATTGACAGAGTGACACAGTGAGGACAGTGATTCAGAGTGATTCCACAGACACACAGCTCTCTGTGTGTGTGTGTGTGTGTGTGTTCAGACAGACAGACAGACGGAGGTGATCAAAGCGCAGGAGTTTGTTTGGAAGACTCACACTGTCTTCCTGCACAAGGCTGAAAGAAAACATTAGAACAGCAGAAAACCAGATGTGCACAAACACACACAGTGTTGAGCTTTAGGATATTAAATTCAATGCAAAGTGACTCCACACATGCTTGTTCTTTTGACGTGTTTCTGTAAAGTCTCTGAACATGTGACTCATCTTTATTTACTGGATCTTATTTTTGGTTTTGTACAACCAAAAAATATATTTTAACATTCTGTGCAATTTCCTATGCATTTGCAATAACATTTTTTAAATTATGTAGGGGGGAAAAAGTCTTTTTTTTTCTTTCTTTTCTGGACATATATTTATAAGTTTGTTAAAATATATATATTTTTGTCTGTAGGAAAAAAAGTTTTTTCATTGTGCATTCCAATTCACCTCGATCAAAGTTGGGTTATTTTGATTAAATAAAAATAACAAAAAATACAGCTAACACAAAACACAATAAAAACATGATAACATAAAAAAACTAGTTATCTGTTTTTGCAAATAAACTCTTATGCAGTAAAACAAAATAACAACACTCGTCATGTTTTCCACACTGCTTTTTTATTACATAAGCACAAGAAATAATAATATTTTTATTCATATGCATCAGTATAACAGTACATGATAAAAAGTGTTTAAAATGTTCAAAATGGACTCATTTAAGTAAAAAAAAATAGCATTAAAACTTTTGCAGTATTCACATTGTTGCAAAATGATTAGTGTTGTCAAATTGATTAATCGCGTTTAATCACATCCAAAATAAATGTTTGTGTTTAAATAATATGTGTATATTTATGCGTATATATATATATATTAGAAATATTTCTATTTTTTATGTATATTTTGGTTGCAATTTCACAGCCCAAAAAATTATATATTTGTGTTTTTTACAATATTCAACTATGTAATGGAAATAAAAGCAATGTTAAAAAAGCCTGATTTTTTTTTTTTTTTTTTGCTATTATATTTTACAATCCAATTTACATTTTACGTGTATATTTTTACTTTTGCAGTATTCACATTGTTGCATTGTCGCTTTATGGCTAAATCATTAGTGCTGTCAAATCGACTAATTGCAATAAACTGCGTCCAAAATAAATGTTTGTGTTTGCATAATATGTGTGTGTGTGTGTGTTTATATGTATATATAAATAAATACACACACATACATGTGTATATATATTTGAGAAATATTTCTATATATTTTGGATGTGATTACTCATGATTAATCTGCACTAAAAATTATATATTTTTGGTTTTGTTTTTTTTACTCTATTCAACTATGAAATGGAAATAAAATCAATGAAATGGCTAATAGGAGTTTTTTTTTTTTTTTAATACTATTTTACATTCAAATTTACATTTTACATGAATGTTTTTACTTTTGCAGTATTTTTGCGATTAATTGCATCCAAAATAGAAGTTTGTTTACATAATATATGTGTGTGTATATTTATATGTATATATATATATATATATATATATATATATATATATATTATATTTGAGAAATATTTCTATATATATATATTTTTTTTTAGGATGTGATTAATCACGATTAATCGATTTGACAGCACTAAAAATGATATATTTGTGGGGGGGGGGTTTACGCTATTCAACTATGTAATGGAAATAAGAGCAATGAAGTGGCTAATGGGAGTTTGAGGAAAGGCTGTTTTTTACGATTATATTTTACATTCACATTTACATTTAACGTATATTTTTAACAGACACTTAAAGTGACATAAATGGCAACAGTAGAATCTTTTTTTAACAGTAGATATGTTGCCTATTTGTCTGAAATAAGATGATTTAATTATAAAAATGTGTATAAAAATGTGTATTATAGTTTTTATTAATATTTTAAATTAGTTTTTATTTTATACTTTCTGTTTGCATTTTAGTGCAAATAAAATAAATAAATATATAAATAAAAAAGTAAATAAATAATAGGGCTGTCAAATGATTAATCGCAATTCATTTGAGTTTGCCTAATAAATGTGTGTAATTATGTATTAATAAATACAAATGAATGTATATATTTAAGAGACATGTTGTTTATGTACAAAATATTTTTATTTATATATAATGTAAATTTATATAAAAATTAGAATAAATGCATATACTTGTAAATATTTCTTAAATATATACATGATTGTGTTTGCATTTTTATATACATAATTACAAACAGTACACACACACACATTAGGCAAACTCAAATTTTTATTTTGTATGTGATTAATTGTGAATAATCATTTGACAGCCCTAATATATATTTAAATTTAAAAAAATAAAATAAAAATAACAATTTAAATAAAAATGTAAAATAAAACAAAATGCAAAAAGTATTTATACAGCATGGTTGTACTTGTTTTATAAAACATTTTTTTTTGCTTTTAAAAATGACATTTTACATTAATAATGTTAAAAACAATCATTATTACTGTAATGATAATAACCACTGAGAATAAATGCAAATTACAAAAATATGTAAAAGTAAAATATTCAGATGAATCACAGTAATGAGAATTTGGGTGGTTAACTGTCATAAAAATAATGTTTCAGTGCAACTTTTCTTCAAAGCGCACACTCAAACGGTTTCACATGAGTGATATCGGCCACAAACTGAGTAGAGCATCAAAAAAAGGTGAAAAAGACTTTGAGAACGAGTTTCCCCTCGTCCCAGCGTGAGCTCATTAAGATTCCTGGGAGAAGTGCTCCATCACGGCCCTTCATACGCCGTTAATTGAGCACATGCTCGGGCGAACTCATTAAAGCGCGCGCTTCACGCTGCAGTTGAGACGCACTTAATTGGCCACCATTTAAATCATTAAGGGAAGCAGTAAAGTCAAAATCAGAGGCCCTGAATTACAGCCTTGCTCTGAAACCTCCCAAAACCCCTCTCAGATCTCTGATGAGGTTCTTGTTAACTCTCCGATGCAGATGTCGCCCTTGGCTACGGGCTAAACTACCCACAATCCCCCTCAAAACCGCCGTCGGCGTCATTAAACGGGGCTCGTAATGGATTTGACCCGAAGCGGCGACGCGCACGGACTGACCGTGGCAATGGTTTAGAGGTACGGAGGTGTGGCGGCCTGTGACCTCTGACCTCTTGTCCCATAGTGGCCCTTCAGAAGCAGGTTTCATTGCTGCTTACCAGCCCCTTTATGTGCCATTGAGTTATATTTCACTTTACTGACCCTAAAGGTCAGCCGGTCCTAACCTTTTGATCCAGATTCAAGTGTGAATCAGTGGAGAATGAGCTCACACTCCATAAAGACAAACGGCTCCGAGGAGATTTGAGAGAGCAAACATGATGAAACTAATGGCGTCAGTCCATCACCTCACATCTTAGTTTTATAAACACATTTTAACATCCAGAGTAATCCAGCTTTGTCTTTATGCCATCACAAGCTAATATCAGAAGCAAGGATATTATAGTGATGTAAAACTAAAACCATATATTTAGGAATGAATGAATAAATAGTCACGCAAAATATTTAAAAATAAAATAAACATTTTATATCAGCTGTTTTTCTCATTTTTAGTGACTTTAACTTGATGTACTAAAATAACTAAAACTAAAATAAAATATTATATATATATATATATATATATAAAATATTTATTTTTATTTATTAAAAATATATATATAAATAAATAAAAATAAATATTATATACATATGTATACACATACATACATACATACATATATACATACATATATATATATATATAATGTCTATATATGTATATAATATTTATTTTTATTTATTAAAAATATATATATAAATAAATAAAAATAAATATTATATACACATAGATAGATAGATAGATAGATATATATATATAGTATTCATAGTTTAAAAAGGCATAAATTAAAGCTAAAAAATAAAAAATCAATAAAACAAGTATAACCATGCTGTATAAATACTTTTTATGTTGACATATATAATTTATATATAATTTAATATAATTTTTTATTATTATTTATTATTGTATTTTTTTTTTCTTATTTGTTTGCTTTATGGCAAAGAAAATTGGTATAAAAAAGGTAATGAAAAAGGGTAAATGTAAAAAAAATTATAATGGACCTAAAACAGGCTTTATTAAAAATTTTATTTAAAAGCGCTTAAATTGAAAGCAGTAAAATAAGTATGAACATGCTGTAGAAGTACTTTCATTTTTAGTTTCATAGTTTCATTTTTTTTTGTTTATTTTTATTTATATATATATATATATATATATATATATATATGGTATATACCACTACTATATATGTATATAATATTTATTTATATTTAATTTTATTTATTAAAAATATATATATACTAATAAATAAAAAATAAATAAAAATAAATATTATATACATATATATAATGTATATACTGTATGTATGCATATATATGTATAATACTGATTTTATATATATATATATATACAATTTAAAAAACATAAATATTAAAAGCAGTTAAACAAGTATAACCATGCTGTATAAATACGTTTTGGTTAAATATATATTATTAATATACAATTTAACATATATATATTTTTTGCTTTATGGGTATGAAAATTGGTATAAAAAAACATGATAATGGACCTAAAACAGGCTTCATTTTCTATAAACAAAATCGAATAGTTTTTTAGTGAAATATAACCTGCAGTTTTGCTTTAATTGATGAGTGTGACTTTATAAATAGGAGAAACTCTCAGTTTGATGATCTTCTGTTGTTTCAACAGATGAACTGAATGTAGGATTGTGTGTAAGTTACTGTGTTTGTTGTGTGAGTAAACCGTTACACTGTCACTAAACTGTCAGCACAAAACCCCACTCGACCTCGCTGACGTGTGTGTGTGTGTGTGTGTGTGTGCACAGGCCTCATTCAGCCCAAGTGTATGTGTGCAGACGCCACACGGTCATTGTGTGTTTGTAGTGTCCTCTATAAAGCAGCTTCCTGCCCGTAACACCCCGGGGTGCTGCTGCTGCGTCCAGCCTCTTTGTTCACATCAGCTCTGCTCTTAACGACTGTCACAGAGAGTGTCAGCAAACGCCTGAGATATGACGTCTACAGACTCATGCATCCGCTACACTTTTACATCTCTGCAGGACAGTTTGATGCAGCATGTAGTTACTTTGTAGAGATATATATATATATATATGTGTGTATATATATATATCTTTTTGGGGTGTTTTTGGTCTCTGATGAGTTGAATGATAAACCCAGCATTACTGAAGTTTTTAGGACTTTGCAGATCCAAACATCTCTTGAACTCCTAAGTCAAGTTTTATCCCAATTATTACCTGGTTGTTTCAGTTTTGCACATTTTTTGATAATTAATTTGTGAGTCCATTTAGTCAGTGTTATTTCAGGATAACTGAGATGCTATTGTAGTTTTTATTCACATTTTTAATGATTTCTTTAAAAATAGATTTTTAAAAAAATAATGTTAGTAAAAAGTTTGGTATCTTTTTTTTATTATTTTATTGTTTTTTTTTTACTTTTTTTTTATACATCAGTATAGTTTTTGTTTAATCTCCATATCTCCCTTTTTATTTGTTTTTAATGTCTGTATAGTTTTTGTCATTTATTTATTTAGTTTTAAAGTGTGTTTGTATAGTTTTTGTTAACATTTTTAAAGAGATTTTTAATTATATATTTTAATTTTTATAGTCTCGGCTAAAGAAGTAGTACTTTTATTGTGTTCTTGTCATTTTTATGAGTTTTTAAATGTCTGTATAGTTTGTTTTTGATATCTCTTTTTTGAACATTTTATTAGTTTTTAATATTTGTATAGTTTAAGTATGTCAATGTAGTTTTGTTAATATTTTGAATTACATATTTTAATTTTTAGTTTTGGCAAAAAATGAGTACTTTTCTTGTTTTTGTAATTTTTTATTATTTTTACTCATTTGTTTTGTAATGTCTGTATAGTTTTTGTCATTTTTATTAGTTTTTTTTATGTGTATAGTTTTTGTTTGTAATATCTTTTATTTTTAATGTTTTATTAGTTTTTAATATCTGTGTAGTTTTTGACATGTGTTAGTTTTTTTAAAAGTATGTCAACATAGTTTTGTTAATTTTTTTAATTATATATTTCATTTTTTAGTTTTAGCTAAAAAAATTCTACATTTCTTGTGTTTTTGTCTTTTTTAGTTTTTGAATGTCTATATAGTTTGTTTTTAATATCTCTAGTTTATTTTACTTTTTTATATATATCTGTATAGTTTTTTAATATCTCTAGTTTATTTTACTTTTTTATATATATCTGTATAGTTTTTTTGTTCTTACATCTATAATTTTGTAACGTTTTTAGTTTTTAATATCGGTATAGCTTTTGACATTTTTATTAGTCAACATAGTTTTGTTAATATTTGTAATGGGATTTTTAATGATATGTTTTGATTTTTACAGTTTTAGTAAAGTAGTTTCTTCTGTTTTTTTTTTTTTTTTGTTATTTTTATGAGTTTTTGAATATGTCTATAGTTTTTGTTTTTAATATCTCTATTTTTTTTTTTTTACTGTTTTTGATATGTGTATAGTTTTTGATATTTTAATTAGTTTTTTAAAGTATATAAATATAGTTTTTGTTAATATATTTAATTGGGATTTTTAATTAAATGTTACATTTTTAATTTTTTAATTGTTTTAGCAAAAAGTAATACTTATCTTGTGTTTTTGAATGTCTATATAGTTTTTGTTTTTAATATCTATAGTTTTTGTCATTTTATTAGTTTTTTTAAAATATGTTTGTATAGTTTTTGTTAATATTTTTTAAAGAGATTTTTAATTCAATATTTTAATTTTTATAGTTTCAGCAATAGTAGTACTGTTTTAATGTCTATATAGTTTGTTTTTAATATCTCTAGTTTATTTGACTTTTTATTTTGCCTGTATAGTTTGTCATTTTTATTAGTTTTTTTAAATATCTATAGTTCATTTTTAATATCTCTACTTTTTTTTTTTTTATTTTTTATTAGTTTATAATATCTGTAAAGTTGATATTTTTATTAGTTTTTTTTTTTAAGTACATCAATATAGTTTTTGTTAATATATTTAATGGAATTTTTAATTATATGTTTTAATTTTGAAAGTTTTAATAAAACGTAGTACTTGTTTTTGAATGTCTATATAGTTTTTGTTTTTAATATATCTATAGTTTTTGTCATTTTTATTAGTTTTTTTAAAGTATGTTTGTATATTTTTTGTTTTTATTATTAAAGAGATTTTAAATTATATATTTTTATTTTTTGTATAGTTTTAGCAAAAGTAGTACTTTTCTTGTGTTTTTGTAATCTTTGAGTTACGTCTATATAGTTTTTGTTTTTAATATCGCTAGTTTGTTTCTTTGTTTGTTTTTTTTATTCTTATTAGTTTTTTTTTCTTAGTAGTTTAATCAAAGCGTATATATGAAATCAGTCTTAGCGAGGTCAAATGTTAGTGGCCAACACATCAGTCACATGAAGCTGGATGACCAAAGATGCGTTTCGGTGTGGTTTGGTTTCAGTAAAGTGTTTTCAGCGGGCGTCTGACCTGTGTTTGCGAGTGATCATCTCTGTAAGTCAATATCAGGCTGCAGCATTTGACCTCTCGCTATTGTTTAGGGCCGCGGCCATTGCTTTTTACAGTAGGATAACAGCGTTTTATTGTTGTTTATGGCCGTTCCTTTGTTAGGCCTGTGTTCTGATAACGGCCATTGGCAGGTCATTAAAGTCCCAGAACAGCCTCGCTTTTATGATAAGGAGTGGACACAACTGAGGTCTATCTGGAACAATGGCTGCTAACGGTCATAAATAGCAGCCAAACTCAGGGCCATCGCACCAGTCTGACCCTCAAACCCCCCCTCCAAAGCATGCTGGGATATCTAGAGCCAATACACACAGCCTGACCCCAGAGATCCAGAGACAAATTTGAGTAAATCACCGGGTCACTGGTTTTGTGGTCCAGAGTCACATTTATCAATTATGCATAAGTGAAACGGGTCAGATTTCTGTAATAGTGCTAGTTTATAATACATAATAACCAGGTTTATATATTTATCATCAATACATCTAATTTGTTTGGATTTTAATGAACATTTTAATGACTTGAATGCTGGTTGTTCCACATCTAGTCATATTTGAACCAATTCTCATACTTTTTAAATTTAGTAAATTTAGTTGTATTCACAATTAACAGATTTATGCTGGTTCTAAACTGTTTAAATAAATTATTTTCCTATAAAATCATAATAAAAAAAACAAATAGTTAATAGACTATTCCAGTAGTTTTATTTTATTTTATTTTATTTTATTTTATTTTATTTTATTTTATTTTATTTTATTTTATTTTATTTTTAATTTAATTTAATTTAATTTAATTTAATTTAATTTAATTTAATTTAAATTTGATCCATTTCATTTCCTTTCATTTTGATTAACAAATATGCATCCCAGTTGTTTATATTAAAAATAAAATGTTTTTATCTGGTCTGCTGAGTTTAAATAAATGATTTTTCTATAAAATCATAATTAAAAAAAACAAAACAATAGTTAATAGACTATTCCAGTAGTTTTGTTTTATTTAATTTCATTTCATTTTATTTTATTTTACTGAGAGCAGAAATCTGACCTGTTTCATTTAATTATGATTAACAACTATGCATCCCATTGTTTATATTAAAAATAAAATGTTTTTATCTGGTCTATATTGGCTTTTGGTAGAATTTGTCAATTCCGAATGGCATTCACAATTAAAAGATTTATGCTTATTTTAAAGAGTTTAAATAAAATATTTTTCTATAAAATCATAATAAAAAAAACAAATAGTTAATAGACTATTCCAGTAGTTTTGTTTTATTTTGTTTTGTTTTATTTTATTGAGTGCAGAAATCTGACCTGTTTCATTTAATAAAAATTAACAAATGTGCATCCCATTGTTTATATTACAAATAAAATGTCTTTATCTGATCTGTATTTGCTTTTTGGTTGAATTTATGTCAATTTTGAGTGACATGCCATTTCAGTACAAATGTCTAAATATTAGTAATTATTAACCATTTATTAATAATTACCAACAAGTATTTATAATTCATTTCTGCATTTTTTTTTTTTTTTTTTTCATTTAAACATTTTTCTAGTCAAATTTGGACTTTTGGCTAAATTTGTCAGTAATTATGTTAATAATTTACGAATAATTATAAATAAGTATTTATGAATAATTTCTGCATATGTTTTTTTTTTTTTTTCATTTAAACTTTTTTCCCTAGTCTATATTCACTTTTTGGTTCAATTTATGTAAATTCAGAGTGACATGCTATTTCAGAACAAATGTCTAAATATTTATTAATAATTCACAAATAATTATGATTGCGTATTTATGAATAATTTCTGCTTTTTTTTTCCATTTAAACTTTTTTTCCTACTCCGTATTGGCTTTTTGGTTAAATTTGTCAATTCTGAGTGACGTGCCATTTCAGAAATATCTAATTATTATTTATGAATAATGAATATTTTTTTTATTTTATGAATTTGATTAATAAAATTTTAAGTACAAAAACATTTCAGAAAAAATAACTAAATATTTAAATAATTTTCCCTGGACAAAGTCGTTTTCTCACTCGTATTTTTGTCTTTTTTTTCTATTATAAATATTTAAGATCTTAAATCAAGATGCATTAACTTGAGATGCATCCAAATTAATCCAAATTATTTATTTATTTATATTATATTTATTATTTAATTATTGTTATTTTAGAACAAATACCTAAATATGAAATAATTTTCACTAAAGTCATTTTCTCATTCAGTATTTTTGCTGTTTTCTAGTACAAACAACGAACATCTTAAATCAAGATGCATATAGTTGAGATGCAAAATTACAGTTAATGTTAAAACAAAACGGATGTGTGTAATTTGTGTGTGTAAAGTCCAAAAGGCCTTTGCTAATGTTTCTATATCCTTGCTTTATAGGCAGAACCGTATGCACTCAGAGCTGTTTAACGATCTACAACAGGAACACGGTCGTCCATGTGATAATTAGCCCACATTAAGAGTCTGAATTTAGGACGCTGTCAAATATGGGTCAGTCGTTTGGGGCCCGAGTCCTACAAGCTCCCTCGAGATCACGTTAAAGAGGAATGTGACCGTAGCATTGGCCGCTAACGGAGGAGGCTCTTCGGTACGAGCGTGTCCGGACGCGTCGGGTCACGGCGGCCTTTCTGTTTTACGGCCCGGGAGGTTGGAGCCAGGTGTGAGGTGCTGTTTGAATCGCTGTGACCGTGAGGGGCCGGACGGGATGAGATTTACGACCCCTCTTGTGCTTAGAAAGGATCCCGGGTCAGGGATGTGTGACTTGTCCTGTTTTATATTGCACAGGAATCCTTGTTCAACCCTGAACTGTGAAACAAGAGCCAAAGCGCAGCAGCAGCGGAGCGTTAGCCTGATGGATTGGTCTATTTTCATGGCCGTCCTGAAAACTGGGATAGATGGAGTGCTCACGTGAAGGGCTCTTCGAGGGTTTTGGGAAACCTTTGGTATTTTTGGTTTGGGAGTTTGTATAAATGACTTCATTCACATCCGGCGGTGTTTGCAGGGTGCGGCGCTCGCTGACCTGGGATTCGACACACAGCGACTCATTTATCACTTTCTTGCTCAATATTTATTTATTTTAGCAGATTTTTTTTCTAGGCTAGTCTCTTCTGCTCACCAAGCCTACATTTATTTGATTCAAAGTACAGCAAAAACAGTACAAATTTGAAATATTTTTACTGTTTAAAATAACTGCTTTCTGTTTAAAAATATTTTAAAATGTAATTTATTCCTGTGATCAAAGCTGAATTTTCAGCATCATTACTCCAGTCTTCAGTGTCACATGATCATTTTTTTTCAAGATTCTTTGAAAAGATCCAAAGATTTGAAATAAAAAGCTTTTGTAAAGCTTTTGGGAAAAGAAATGATAGAAATAAATAGTTTTATTTATCAAGGATGCTTTAAACTGATTAAAAGTGATGGTGAAGGCATTAATAATGTTAAAAAGATTTATATTTTAGATAAATGCTGTTCTTATGAACTTTATGTTCATTAAAGAAACCTGAAAAAATTCTATTCAGCTGTTTTCATCATCATAATAATAATAATAAATGTTTTTTGAGCAGCAAATCAGCATATTAGAATGATTTCTGAAGGATCATGTAACACTGAAGACTGGAGTAATGATGCTGAAAATTCAGCTTTGATCACAGAAATAAATTACATTTTAAAATATATTTAAAGAAAAAACTGTTATTGTAAGTAGCAAAAATATTTCAAAATTTTACTGTACTTTGGATCAAATAAATACAGGCTTGGTGAGCAGAAGAGACTTATTTAAAAAAAATCTGATAGTGTATATTGGCTTTTTGGGTGAGTTTACAGCAATTTTGGGTGAAAAATGCCATTTTAGAGCAAATGTATAAATATTGCACCATTTATGAACCATTTCACTTGAAAAAGTTTCTCACTTTTTCTTTCAGATTCTGATTCTGATTTTTTCTAAACAGCATTTATCTGAAATAGAAATCTTTTTTAACATTATTAATTTCTTTACCATCACTTTTGATCAGTTTAAAGCATCCTTGCTACATAAAAGTATTAATTTCTATAATTTAATTGCCAAAAGCTTTTTATTTCAAATAAATGCTGATGTTTTGGATCTTTCTATTCAAAGAATCCTGAAAAAAAAAAAAAAGTTTTAAAAGGATCATGTGACACTGAAGACTGGAGTAATGATGCTGAAAATTCAGCTTTGATCACAGAAATAAATTACATTTTTAAATTTATTAAAATATTTTAAATAGTAAAAATATTTCTAAATTGTACTGTTTTTGCTGTTTTACAGTAATTTTGAATAAAAAAATTCCATTTTAGAACAAATGCACAAATATTGCACTATTTATGAACCATTTCACTGAAAATAGTAACTGGTACTCAGTATTTTTCGTCTTTTCCAGTACAAATATCTAAGATGTATTTACCACTGAGCTTCATCAAACTTAATTTTGATCAATTTCTCAGAAAATAAGATGTGTTATTTTGCATATTTATACTGAAAAACAAGTCAAAACGTTTTGAGGTGAATGCAATGCATTGCATGAACCAAAACTGCATTGCAATGTCTATTTGAGGCCTGCATAAAAGACAATGTGGTTAAAATGACTTTTTCCAGTTTCTCAAGCTGTGAATTTGAATAGAAAACCCAAAATGTAGCCGTTAGCTCTTTCAAAGCATCTCTGAAATCCAATAATCATCCATTTGGACCCCAAAGCAATTCCTTTTCCATCTACAGTGTGACCCTGTGGAATTTAAACGTGATGCATGAAAAGCCTCTCGGCGAGTCAGAGGGTTTGTTTATCTTTCGGCGAGCCGCTAATACGAGGGGGTACGAATTCTCTCTTCCTCTTTGTTTCTCTAACACAAAGGGCTGTGCTTTGGCCCGGCTCCTGCTGTGTTTGCACCTCTGTGGCCTTGAACGCAACAATGGCGTTGTCCTCTGAAAAACCTCCGTCCCATTACCAGCCCTTTTATTCGAGGCGGCGCTCGTAAAAAAGCTTAGCGAGCATTCGGGGTCTGTTATAGGCCTGTATTAAAGATGGATTTGAGCTACGGTTGGTGTCGGCCAATTAACCGAGCTGTTGAATCCGACACTTTTTGCAAAGCCCAAGGGAAGTTTCCATTTCGTGAGCACAAAGTTGTTGGTTTGTTCCTCACCGCTTGAGGTACCAACAAAGACCACCCTGTGGAGAAGAGTCTAGTTTCATAACTTCCTCAAGCATCCCTCATTCAGGAAACCATCGGCCTCGTCCTCCCGGACGGAGCGCAAACTTTGGGCTTTGTTTGTTTAAACAACAGGAAGGTCTTCACCTTTAGCACATTCCACAGGAAATTAAGGCAAAATGAGGTAAAGCGTCTCTCTAGACGGGACTCTTGAGGTTTTCGGGGTCAGTACTTGGGCGCTCGTGTAAAGGGAGAATTCGTTTTCGTTCTTTATTCCGTTCGTATGCAGTCGTCATCATTTTGTTGTACTTCTAATATTACTTAATATATCACATGCTCCGAGACGCAGAAGCGGTGTCTGATTCATGAACAAACTGATTCTTTTTAATGAATCTGTTAAATGGATTCGCAAATCACATTAAATGATTCATTCACAAATTGGAATGATCCAAGTTGCTAGCATGTTTCTAGCATGATAAACTAGTTGCTAGCATGTTTCTAGCATGATTAACAAGTTGTTAGCATGTTGCTAGCTTAATTAGCAAGTTGCTAACTTGATTAGCAAGTTGCTAGCTTGATTAGCAAGTTGCTAGCATGTTTCTAGCATGATTAACTAGTTGCTAGCATGTTGCTAGCTTGATTAGTAAGTTGCTAGCATGTTACTAGCACGATTCGCAAATTGCTAGCATGTTGCTAGCTTGATTAGTTGCTAGCATGTTTAGCACGATTAACAAATTGCTAGCATGTTTCTAGCACATTAACAAGTTGCTAGCATGTTTCTAGCATGATTAACAAGTTGTTAGCATGTTTCTAGCTTAATTAACAAGTTGCTAACTTGATTAGCAAGTTGCTAGCATTGATTAACAAGTTGCTTAGCATGTTTCTAGCATGATTAACTAGTTGCTAATGTTTAGCAGCTTGATTAGTAAGTTGCTAGCATGTTACTAGCACGATTCGCAAATTGCTAGCATGTTGCTAGCTTGATTAGCAAGTTGCTAGCATGTTGCTAGCACGATTAGCAAATTGCTAGCATGTTTCTAGCACAATTAACTAGTTGCTAGCATGTTTCTAGCATGATTAACAAGTTGTTAGCATGTTGCTAGCTTAATTAGCAAGTTGCTTAACTTGATTAGTAAGTTGCTAGCTTGATTAGCAAGTTGCTAGCATGTTTCTAGCATGATTAACAAGTTGTTAGCATGTTGCTAGCTTGATTAGTAAGTTGCTAGAATGTTACTAGCACGATTCGCAAATTGCTAGCATGTTGCTAGCTTGATTAGCAAGTTGCTAGCATGTTGCTAGCACGATTAGCAAATTGCTAGCATGTTTCTAGCACAATTAACAAGTTGCTAGCATGTTTTTAACATGATTAATTAGTTGCTAGCATGTTTCTAGCATGATTAACAAGTTGTTAGCATGTTTCTAGCATGATTAACAAGTTGTTAGCATGTTTCTAGCATGATTAACAAGTTGTTAGCATGTTGAATTAGCAAGTTACTAACTTGATTAGCAAGTTGCTAGCTTGATTAGCAAGTTGCTAGCATGTTTCTAGCATGATTAACTAGTTGCTAGCATGTTTCTAGCATGATTAACAAGTTGCTAGCATGTTTCTAGCTTAATTAGCAAGTTGCTAACTTGATTAGCAAGTTGCTAGCTTGATTAGCAAGTTGCTAGCATGTTTCTAGCATGATTAACTAGTTGCTAGCATGTTTCTAGCATGATTAACAAGTTGTTAGCATGTTGCTAGCTTAATTAGCAAGTTGCTAACTTGATTAGCAAGTTGCTAGCTTGATTAGCAAGTTGCTAGCATGTTTCTAGCATGATTAACTAGTTGCTAGCATGTTTCTAGCATGATTAACACGTTGTTAGCATGTTGCTAGCTTAATTAGCAAGTTGCTAACTTGATTAGCAAGTTGCTAGCTTGATTAGCAAGTTGCTAGCTTGATTAACAAGTTGCTAGCATGTTGCTAGCACGGTTAGCAAGTTGCTAGCATGATTAGCTAGACAGATGAGTTTGAATGAGTTTAAATGGATTAGAAATAGTACACAGAAGGGAAGCTTGATTGAGTCTCAAGGGATTCTGGGAGTTTGAATAGTGTTGCTCATTCGAACATTCGTCAATGTAAGTCTATGAGATTTTTTTTAGTTTTAATCGTCATTTTTAGGAAAATTGTAATTCAGATCAGTTAGAAAAGATACAGCAACAATGTAAACAGTGTAAGTTTCAGAGTGAACATTACTACATCAGTCTCATCAACACAGTCCATATCAACAACAACAAAAATATTTGTACTCCATATAGTGGTTATTTTGGGAAAATCCAAGGTATTTCGAGCAGAAGGATTATAAAAAATATGTGCTAATATGTGCGGGTACTATTGTACTTTCACTTGAGTAAAATTGAAAAAGGAGCACTTTTACTCTTACTGTAGTAATATGTACTTCGTCCAGCGCTCTCATTGTTCAGCTGTATGATCACGTCTGAAGGAAAAGCCTTGTTTCTTTGGGTCTTCTTGTGGTTTGGCAACAGTTCTTGCCTTTTTAGTTCAGACTTCAGAAGTAGCCTCCAAAAAGTGTGTATTTCGCCAAACGGCACACATCCTGACAACAAAACATCCGTTCGGAAGTGGATTGGCTCTGATGGGCCTTTTTGATTTGCATTGTAAACGCTTCGTAAGGTTCCATGTGGAGTCTTTCAGGTGCTGTGGTTTGCCAAGTCCGTCGTTTTCCCACATTGTCGCCGCGGGTTGTTTTTCATGTCTGCGGGTTGAAGCCACTCCAATGATGTAATATTTAGCCTCTGGAAAGCTAACTTTAGCGGGGGAACCCAAGCAAAAAAAAACAGGTATTTCACTCCCCAGAACGCCATTGGGTGGGTTTTGTTGTGAAAACCTGGCAACCCTGATCTGGAGCCGCTGAAAACTTTGTTGACTTGAGAAGTGAAAGAGTGACATTTGACTGAAATTTAATTTAATACATGCAGTTACTTCAGTTTATGACCATTCATTTGTGGGTTGTCACTTGGTTTTGCTTAAAGTGACATTTGACAAAAATTAGAAGATATTTTTAGTAGACAATGATTGGATTAGGGTTTTTTGGGGGGTCTGTATTGGCCTTTTTGGTTGAGTTTGTCAATATAAGAACAAATTAATTATTTTTACAGCAAAGTGATTTTCTTTTCAGATTAAAAATCTAAACATTGTTAAACCAGCATTTATTTACTGGAGATGCACAATGACTTAAGATAAAAAGTCTTCAAATTTAATGAATTTGTGATTAAAATAAGATCAGATTTCCTTTTTTTTTTTTTTTTTTTTTTCTCATCAAATTAGTTTTGTTTTTCTGAGCCCATAGGTGGATTTATTATTATTATTATTATTATTATTATTATTATTATTATTATTTTTATTATCTAATTTTCAGCTATTTCTTATGATTAAAACAAGAATCAGCATACATTTACTGGAGATGCAAAATAATATAAGATAAAAAGTCTTGTCTTCTAAGAAATGTTTTAAAATTTAGTGAATTTTAGATAAAAAAATAAGATAAAATATAATGCAGTGGTGTCTTGTTTTTCCATTAATTTAGGTTTGTTTTTCTGACCCCATTGGTGGATTTTTTTTTGTTTGTTTGTTTTTTTTTCTCAACTCAACTAATTTTGACCAAAAAAAAATATATATATATATATTGTTAGTAGGGTCATAAAAATAAACACAATTCAAAGGGATAACAAGTTTATTTTTCACACATCACTGGCAAATATTTTTTTCTATGTTAAGAAGTCTTGTCTTCTAAGAAATGTTTTAAAATTAAGTGAATTTATAATTAAAATAAGATAAAATATAATTCAGTAGTGTCTGGGGGAAAATATATATAAATTATATTTATATTAATTATTTTTACAGCAAAGTGATTTTCTCGCTCAGTATTTCTGTCTTATTTTTTAGTTTAAATATCTAAAAATTCTTGATTCAGCATACATTTACTAGACATGCAAAATAACACACGATAAAGAGTCTTGTATTCTAAGGAATTGTTTAAAATAAAAATAATGTATAATTAAAATAAGATCAAATATAATGCAGTGGTGTCTAAAAAAACAATTGAATTAATTTAAATGAATTAATTCATCATTTAAATGAATTCATTTTTCTGACCCCACAAGTGGATATAATTAAATAAATATATATTTAATAAATCTATTTATTTCTTAATTTTTTTTAACCAAATTTTGACTAATTTCTTATGTTTAGAACAAAACAAAATCTGTCCGTGGGGTCAGAAAAATAAACTTACTCAATTTTTTTTTCTCATCAGATGTTATGTATCTTGATTTAAGAATATTTACAAATTTGTACTGGTAAACAAGACAAAAATATGAAAATGTTAAAGAACGAATATTGGAATTTAATTTATATATTATATTATATTATATTATATTATATTATATTATATTATATTATATTATATTATATTATTTATTTATTTATTATACCAAACAAGAACAAAATCTGTCAGTGGGGTCAGAAAAATAAACTTATTTATTATTATTATTATTATTATTATTATTTATTTATTTATTATTTTTAAATTTTTATGTATCTTGATTTAAGAATGTCTAGAAATTTGTTCTGGGAAACAACAAAAATACTGAGGATGAAAATAAACTAATTAAATTATTTTTACTGCAAAGTAATATATAAAATTTTATTTATTTTTATATATTTATTTTACCAAACAAGAACAAAATCTGTCAGTGGGGTCAGAAAAATAAACTTTTTCTTATTTATTATTATTATTATTATTATTATTATTATTATTTATTTTTCAATTTTTATTTTTTGTATCTTCATTTAGGAATGTCTAGAAATTTGTACTGGGAAACAATGACTGCAAAATGACTTAATATAAAAAGTCTTGTCTTCTAAAAAAAAATGTTTAAAATTTTGTGAATTTAAATAAAATAAAATATAATGGAAAAAAAAAAACCTTGTTTTTCTATTGACTCCCATGGGTGGATTTTTTTTTTTTTTTTTTTTACCTAATTTTTACCAATTCCTTATGTTTAAAACAAGAACAAAATCTGTCAGCGGGGTCAGAAAAATAAACTTATTCAAAGATTTTTTTTTTTCCTCATCTTGATTTAAGAATATTTACAAATTTGTACTGGTAAACAAAAATATTTAGCCCTGAACAACAAATGTTCAGTTTTAACCTCTGTAAGAGCAGACTGTGATAACATTGACATGACATTTGCATGTATAAGAACAAGAGCGAACTGTTGGGTGTTTTCACCCTGAAAGATGAGTTGCTCAAGAAACCTGAGGAAGGGGAGGGTGAAACTGACCACTGCTGTTCTGTGTTTGAAGTGAAGGGGGTTTGGTTTAGAGGGTCCGGAGCCCACGCTGAGGGCCGAGCTGTAGTTTTAGGGGGAGTGGCTCCACAGGACTGCAGTAAATGGAAGAGCCATCTGCTGGAGTCGCTCTCCAAACACTCTACTGTACACGTCCCGCTCCGTCGGCTCGCACACGTGCGTGAGAATTACGCGTCGACGTCTGCTTTGGATTTAGATGGGATGAGGCTCAAACTGAGGACATGTAGTCGAGGAACCACTGGACGTTTGGTTTAATTTGGAAAGCATCGAATAGAAGACGTCGCTGAGCGAGAAGGTGAGGTCAGTGTTGGGTTTTTGCTTTGGAAGTCTTTCCTACAGGGGTTTGGAGTGAATCTTTTAACCTATATTTTGCTATGTCACGTCCTAGTTCTTCTATATTTGGAAGCTATTCAGATCTGGGTCTAACCGTAGGTGCAGATTTAAAAGGTGTCAGAGTTGTCTTCTAGTCATTTGGGCTCCAGCGGGTCAAAACGCAGGTGGTCTTTGCTCTGTTGGGACAAGCCTTGAAGCCATTTGGTCCTGGAATAACACTCAAGGTCTTCAAAGTTTGGCCAAAAGTTTGGGAGGATCACCCAAATGCTCAAAAATGAGTCAACACTGCCGTCCTTCCTGTTTCTAACATAAAACATTCGTTGGATTTTTTTCGTCCTTATGGCATTTTAATGGGAAATACGTTTGTAAATATGTTTTCAGATCACATTTTGAGTAGCTTAAATATTTAAGTGCTTTAATATAATATATATTTTACATGCATCTCATTTGCAATCATTAAATGGCATCGTTTATAACGTATCAGTGTTATTTTGGCTCCACTTTACCTATTTTTGATTTATTGGCCACTGTTTGTTTGCCCATATGAGGGTTTTAGTTTGAGCTTAGAGTTGGTTTATTGTTGAAATTCTAGTTTGGTGTAATTTTTGGATAAAAGTGCTAAGGTTGAAAATGTTAAAGAACAAACATATGAACTATTTTTACAGCAAACTCAGTATTTCTGTCGTATTTTCTAGTTTAAACATCTAAACGTTCTTAAATCTAAGCATACATTTACTGGATGCAAAATGGCTAAAAAGGATAAAAAGTCTTAGAAATTGTTTCAAATTAAGTGAATTGTTTTTCCATTGAATTAGGGTTGTTTTTCTGACCCCATAGATGGATTTTTCTTTTCACTGTTTGTTTGTTTGTTTAATAAACTCACCTAATTTGACCATTTTTTGTTTTAAACAAGAACAAAATCAGTTAATAGGGTCAAAAAAAATAACCTTATTTTAATATTTTTGTTCTGTTGTAACTATTTAAAATAGTTTGTGTATATATATATATATATATATATATATACACACACAAGTCTATAACAAGAATAACAATTTTCAGACACCAATAATATTTTATAGATAAAAAAAAAATCTCTATATAAATCTCTATATAAAAATCTGTATATAACTATACTATATAAATATATAAATTATATATAAATTTACTGGAGATGCAAAATTACTTAAGATAAAAAGTCTTGTCTAAAACTTCTAAAAATGTGAATTTATGATTAAAATATGATTTAAAAAAAAAACAATCCAGTCATGTCTGAAAAATGAACTTTTTTCCCCCCATTGAATTAGGTTTGTTTTTCTGACCTCATAGATGGATTTGATTTTATTTTTTTAACATTTTGACCATTTTTTTGTTTAAAACAAGAACAAAATCTGGTAAGGGGGTCAGAAAAATAAACTTAATTCAAATATTTTATTCTATTATAATAATATTTTATATATATATAAAAAAAATTTACTGGAGATGCAAAATGACTTCAGATAAAAAAAGGAAAAAAGCGTGTTTTCTAAGAAATTATTTTAAATTATTTGATTAAAACAAGATAAAATACAATCCAGTCATGTCTGAAAAAAAGATGTTTTTCATTCGAATTAGGTTTGTTTTTCTGACCCCATAGATGTATTTTTTTTATTTTTATTTTTTTTTTTAAAGTCACCTAATTTTGACCATTTTTAATGTTTAAAACAAGAAGAAAATCTGTCAGTGGGGTCAGAAAAATAAACTTAATTCAAAGGGAAAACAAGTTTATTTTTCAGACACCACTGGCAAATATTTTATTCTATTTTAACGATATATTCTTATGTTATGAATCTTGATTTAACAATGTTTAGAAATTTGTACTGGGACAAAAATGTTAAAGAACAAATATCTAAATTATTTTTACAGCAAAGTAATTTTCTCAGTATTTTTTTATTTTTCCAGATTAAAAATCTAAACAATTAAGCATACATTTAGTGGAGATGCAAAATGACTTAAGATGA
This sequence comes from Labeo rohita, assembly GCF_022985175.1. Taxonomy (NCBI): domain Eukaryota; kingdom Metazoa; phylum Chordata; class Actinopteri; order Cypriniformes; family Cyprinidae; genus Labeo; species Labeo rohita. Next base: position 29,139,006 of record NC_066893.1, read on the forward strand.
AAAGTCTTGTCTTCTAAGAAACTACGTGAATAATATGATGTTTTCAGTGTGAGTTGAGGGTTGGTTTGATTTAGTTGAAGTTAAGGTTAGGGTTTGCTGTAGTTTTGGCCTTGTTTGTTTTAGAAGACTCAGAGATGCTTTTGTATTCAAGTGTTTTTTGGAAGTGACAAACGTCTGTATGTGTTGGATCGAAGTTTTATTACTGGCACAACAGCCGCGGAGAGAAACTCCTCATTTGCGGAGCGCAGGAATCGCTCACATCGTCTGCCAGTTCTGCTGTTCTTAACATTAAATCCATAGACCGAATTCCAGCATTGACTCAGATCTGGACCGGGCCAAATCAAACAGGTCCTGACGGGCCGGACTAATGGAGCGCCATCGGTGCCAGCGGATCTGCCGAACGAGCGGCTGTATGAACGTTTCCACATTTACTGGGCTTAATGGAGGCTTGCTTTCACACACACCCCATTCATAATCATCTATGTATCTATAATGACTGTCATTTTGAGTCAAAATGGGATATTTGTGTCAGGTTATGTTCCCATTTACTATTTCTCAAAACTTCTGTTGGCCTAACTTACAGCAGGTTCATACAGATACTGTAAAATGAAATTCCAGGACCTGCAAGGACTTTTCAAGCACTGCTTTTTTATTTTTAAGGAGTTCAATCAGAGATCTCACTTACTGAACAAAGTCTTCGCAAAAAATTAAGCAAAGCACATGTGTATTACTACTAATGTATTACAGAGTATACAACACTTTTACTATAATAAAACCAATGTTAATTTTCTTAAAGGTTCTTTTTTTGTTTTTATAACTGTACTGCATTAATGGTTTGTTTTCTACTGTTACGTCAGGAAAAAAAAGCCGATCTAAAGCAAAAGGTTCGCTACCGCTCTGAAGTTCTGATCGAAATCAAATGATTCGTGATCCATGCTCTGAAGTCCTGATCTGAATTTTCTTTACTTCAAATCGCGCATCACAAATCATTAGATTTGAATCGTTTAATTCGTAAATGATTCGCGAATCTGTTCCGATCTAAATCAATTGAGTCATGATACGCACTACAAAGTCCTGTCCTGAATCAAATGATTCTCGATATGCGAGATTCTGATTGCGAATCAAATGATTCGCAATCAGCGCTCTGAAGTTCCGATCTAAAGCAAAAGATTTGCTACCGCTCTGAAGTTCTAATCTAAATCAAATGAATTTTATTTAGATCAGGACTTCAAATGGCATATCACAAATCACTTGATTTGAATCGTTTAATTTGAAAATGATTCACAAACCCATTCCGATCTAAATAAATTGAGTCACAATACGCACTCCAAAGTCCTGATCTGAATCAAATGATTCTCGATATGTGAGGTTCCGATCTGAACCAAATGATTCGCAATTAGTGCTCCGAAGTTCCGATCTAAAGCAAAAGATTCGCTACCACCCTGAAGTTCCGATTGAAATCAAATGATTCGTGATCCACGCTCTGAAGTCCCAATCTGAATTTCTGAAATCTGAAATTGCGTATCACGAATCATTAGATTTGAATCGTTTAATTTGCGAATGATTCACAAACCCGTTCTGATCTAAATCAAATGAGTCATGATACACGCTCCCAAGTCTCGACCTGAATCAAATGATTTGCAATACGCGATTCGATTGGAGCGCTTCGAAATAGTGAATTATTTTGCGACGTTTAATTTGCGAATGAATCGTTTAATTTGCGAATGATTCACAAACCCGTTCTGATCTAAATCAAATGAGTCATGATACACGCTCCCAAGTCTCGACCTGAATCAAATGATTTGCAATACGCGATTCGATTGGAGCGCTTCGAAATAGTGAATTATTTTGCGACGCAGTGGTTTAACTGATTCAGAGTTTCGAAAAGCTCATCTACAAGCATCACTATTCGAAATTAATTTTTAATCTTTTAATTTGATCTGGTTTTTGCTAGTGAATCGCTTGAAATGAATGATCAAAATCACGAGTTTGATTCAATCGGAGCGGTTCCAGTGTAAACGACTCAGTTGATTTGATTCATATTTTCCCTTTTACGGCCCTGTCAGTACTACTAATGACATTAACTGAAATGAGCAAAAAAGGTATGATTTTTTTTTTTTAATTGTGTGAATTTTGAGTGAAAAGGTATGTGCTTATTGACAAAATAAAAAGCACTTATTTCACAGATACATTGTCTTTCAATAATTCAAGCACTTTTCAATTACCACTTCAGGAATATTGCTGTTTTCAAGTGTTTTCCAAGCCTTAGATTTCAAAAAGTCCAATTCAAGTAGTTCCAGCACCTTCAAACTGGTTTTAAACATGCTATTTTTGTACTTAACAGTTGTTCTGAAGTTGTGGAAATGACCTATTTAAGATGTAATTAGTTGTGTCTTGACCTGGTGTCCTCAGGACACACATGCGAATGATTCTGTCAGAGCGTTCATTTGCATTGTGTTGTATGATTTTCATTAGCCTTGTGAAGGAATGCATAATTTAAAGTAAAAATAAAGTCTATGCTGAGGGTCCATTACCATATGAGTCGCTGGCAGTTACCCCAATGAGATCACCCGGGGTCCATCCCCTCCCCAGGCGACTCGCCCTCCACCCATCTACCCCCTGTTGAGGGCCATTCAGGCCTCCCGTGGGTGGATCTAAAAGATATGCATCTCAGACCTCCAAAGTCATGTTAACAAGCAGCTCTACAAGAGAGCAGGCTGTTAAACACTCGGGCCTGGAGGGCTTTTTCAGGGCGAGCGGCGCAGACAGGAACTGCCTCGGGTTCCCCGAGGTCCCTGCGATTCACTCAGAGCCACTCAATCGTAAAATGGCTGTTTATTTTCGATGAAACATTACTGCGGTTTCTCTTCACTTCAGTTGTTGATTAGATCTGGAGGCTCAGGAAGTGATGCTGATGCCATCTAAGACAGAAATTAGCATACTTAAGGAGACCGTTTAGCAGAATGGGTGTTGCCACTTTGAGATCCCTTCCTGTATCAGCGACTTCCTCTGAAAAAATATCATATCCTAGTGGATTCTGCACCACCGGAAGGAAGACCTAAACATTTATACCGTGTAAAGGTTGTTCTGAGAAGAGTTTGGGGTATTTAAAAGCCAAAGGAAACAGAAAAAATTGGGAAACAAACACTTTGGTGTTTCCACAGTGTTTCCACAGTCCAACTGAAGTAAATTTCAGGCCATGCTGGGTCATTTGCTCTGAAATCTCATGTTAAAACATCAATTTAACTGCAATGCAATATGCCTACCAAGCATTAATTTATAGTTGAGCCTTCTGATAATCAGGGTTCGTACAAGATGCTTAATGTGAATTTGACTTTTGGAAATTTAGGACCTGGCAAACCCTTGAAAATAGCAATATTCCTGAAGAGGAACTTGAAAAGTGCTTGAATTATTGAAAGACAGTGCATTTATGAAATAAGTGTTTAATTTTTTCAATAACCACATATCTTTTAATTATTTTAGTGTCATAAAACTAGCAAGCTAAGCCAGTATTAGTACTAATAATGTCGTGTAAACATGGCTGAAGATGCAAAAAGAGGAATAGATGAATCGAATCAATTGAGTCATTTATGCTTGAACTGCTCTGAATGATTCAAACTCGTGATTTTGAGCATTCATTTCAAGTGATGCACTTGCAAAAGCCAGATTAATTTAAAGAGCCATGCAATTTCAATTTTGACATTGTAATGATTTTAAAAAGTATGTATTGATGGGTGAAACTGAGCGTTTTGAAACTCTGAATCGGTCGCAAAATGATTCACCGTTTTAAAGTGCTCCAATCAGATTGCACATCACAAATCTTTTTTGTTTTGTTTTCATATCGGGACTATAAATCATGTATCACGAATCAATTGATTCAGATCGGGACTTCGGTGTGTGTAATGATTATTTGATTTAGATCGGAATGGGTTAGTGAATCATTTTGTGATTTGAATGACTCCCAATCTAAATCAAATGATTCACGATCTGTGCTCCGAGTCCTGATCTGAAATGATGGTTCGCGAATCAATTTCACACTGTTTTTTCTCTTAAACGGTAGAAAACATCAAACCATCAAGGCAGTACGGTTATAAAAACAAAAAGAAAAAGTATACACAAACACAAATCCCTGAAGAAAATTAACCGTGGTTTTACTATAGTAAAAGTGTAGTATCCTTTGTAATACTTAAGTAGTGATACTCTGCATGTGCTTTGGTTTTTTTTAATTAGTGTACATTTATTTATCTTTTTTTTTTTTAGAATTTGATAGAGAAGACATTGTTTAATAAGTGAGATCTCTGATTGAAGTCCTAGAAAATCAAAAAAAGAAGTGCTTGAAAAGTCCTTGAAAGGAATTTCACACTGTCTGTATGAATCCTGGATAATGTGTGTTTTTGTGAAACTAAGTAATTTCTTAAGGTTTTAAGATACTTTTGATCTGGTTGAATAGTCGTAATGGAAGATTAATTATTGTAAGTGTGCATGCAGTAATTTAAGCAATGAAGCCTGTTTTTAGGACCATTAAGGTGTTTTCCACATTGAGGCCTTGCTGTCATGAAAAGTAAGCGATATGATCCGACATGTTTTGGCACTTCTTGCAAGATTCGTCCTTTCAGTGTTGATGCGCGTCTGCATTTATCTTCTCAATCCAGTCTAAATTGCCCTACATGAGAAACTAACACCTGTCGACGGGTTGAGTCCATCCATCTCACCTGTTTTCATTCCAAAAGCAGCAGCTCCAGAGATCAAAGCGTCAGATGATACGTCACTCAGCAGGACGTGATATGGTGTGGCAGGTTCTAAAACACCGTCCTCAACAAACAGCACAGGGGCTTGAAGAAAGACATGGTTTTCAAGCATTACCATATGGCTTTGTTATGCTTTGTGTCCTGAATGGACTTCAAAGGAGTGACAGGGAAGAACGCGAGAGATCTCATCTTGAGAAGTTTCAGTCTTCTGTCTGTTTCACATACAGAGTGAAGTAAACAGTGTTGTTGGGAAAAAGTCATATATGGCATGCATTAGTGCTCAACTTAACCAGAAGAGAGTCCCAGTAGAAGGAAATGGAAAATACCAGAAAGCTTCCACAGTGATGATGAGTCAGGAAAATGCATTAAAGTAAATAGACTGTAAAAGAGTTAGGAATGGTTGAAGTTTGAAGGGAATGTCCGACCACATCACGGCAAAACTCGGCACAATAGCAGTAACAATAAAACTGCCATCGTTTTATGAGCAGAATCTATTTAACAGGCCTCCGCCCGGGGTTGGAAGTCACCAGTTACTGTTCTCATCCCAATACAATGTGTCTTACGAGGCATTTTATCATGTGGTTTCGTGATCCCTGACACAGTGTTCCCTCTTTAGGAGGACATTCTGATGAACCTCGACAATTCCGGCGGGTTCCACGGCGCCATCAGGCAGCTGGACATGGAGCCGAAGGTCAACAAGCTCACGTTCGGCTTCCAGCGGAGCTCCACCTCGGATGACGACTCCGGCTGCGCCTTGGAAGAATACGCTTGGGTGCCACCGGGACTTCGCCCAGAGCAGGTAAACCGATCTCTGAGTTTAAGAAAGTCTAGAACTTGCTGGAATCTTGCCTTCGCAACATTTAAAGCATAAAGCCAAATGGCAAGCTCTTTAGAAAATTTAAGTAATTCGACTTTGATCGAGGGGGAAGAACTGCAGTCCAATAACAACTGTGTTGACTGAACAGTAACATGCAGTTCAAGATGCGATGTGCAAGTTTTGCACCAGATGTGATCTTTATTAAAATTCCAAACTGTTGGTCAATCATTCTGTCAGCAGAGCTAGTCATAGTCACAAAGATTTAGAGGACCCGACTGCGTTTTTGCAGGCACAGCTAAACTCTGCGAAGGAAGCACCCCACAGGCATTTGGGAACAGGAAATGCTGCTTTTTATTTACAAACTACTCCATGGAAAGTCTGCAAGTCATTATCTCAAGCTGCCAGACAAAAGGGCTCGAAACGATGAGGAAAAGCGGCTCGCTAACAGCCAAGCTCACAGCCACAACTTTTTTTTTTCCTGGCGCTGGCCGCAAAGGCGGTCCTCTCGTGCCTGGAGGTCGCGCTGATGTGGCGCACTTCCCCCGGCTGCCCTCGAGAGCACCCCTGAATAAAATCCGAAGCGACGGGTGAGGGAAAAGGTTTAAAGCAATTTAGAGACCCCTAAAATCCCAGTGCAGCTTTTGTGTTGAATGCGAGAGTCAACTGTAATGCCTTTATAGCAGCCGTTCTGTGAATTGCCCCGCACGTTATAGGTGATCATTGTGGGGAAAAACGCAAACACTCAGGAATAGTGTTGAGGTCATATCAGCTTGAAATGAGGCTGATTTATGGTGCCGCTGATCAACAGGTCTAAATGGCATTCCAGTCACTCTTTACGCAGCTCAATCCACCTATTTATCTGGGAGCTGTTACGACCAGGGATCCCATAAAGGGATCCCACTCACAAGGCGTAGGTCACAGTGTCAAAGAAGCACAATAGAGTACAGTAAAAAGCCAAAACTGGTGGTTTCATAAAAGGTCAACTTCGTCCTGAGGGTACACATGAACACACTTTCTGATCAGAGCACCTACGGTGGTGTTAGTCCAGTGGGTTTGGACTTGCGGAATGACTGATCAGGGGCCGGTTGCATAAAGGGGTTAGACCAGTCTTAAAAAGTAAGTCAGCCAAATTTTTCTTTATGTCTGGTCCTAATGTTTTATATTCAGTTACAGAAAAATGTAGATTAGTCCAAGCTGAATCCAAAAAATAAGACTGATTACTCTTTGGTTAACTGCTAGTTGATCAGACTAGTACTTAAGACACTGTCTTAACATAGAGGCTAAGTTTATGCAACTGGCCCCTGATGTCTCCATCTCTCACTTCTAGGTCCAGCTCTACTTCTCCTGCCTACCTGAGGACAAAGTCCCTTATGTGAACAGCCCCGGGGAGAAATACCGCATCAAGCAGCTCCTGTACCAGCTCCCTCCCCATGACAATGAGGTGAGTTTATAGAAACAAAGGAAAGTAGGAGCTTCATCAGCAGTCGTGAAAGCCCCTATTGTTTCCCCAGCATCGCCGCAGTCCAGAATGCCCACGCATCACATTTCAGCTTTTTAGCTGCAACGTGGTGTGGGTGTTTTTAGCTTCACGGGTTTTGAGCTTCACCACATCCCCTGCCATCACAGAAAGAGGCTTTGTCGCTTCATATCTCTGTGGGTGCTTGTACAATGAAACTTTTGAGCTGAAGATTGTACGATGCTGAGAATCTTAACATTGCTGTGGTTCCGAAAGCCTTTAGCGTTGCTTTGGGTCACAAAATATGCAGTTTTATTGTTATCTGTGGCACAACAATGAACACATTGCTTGTGTGTTACTTAACTTTGCTCTTTAAATCAATCATAGAAGGTTTGCCAAACTGGCGCACTGTCATGCAAACAAAAGTTGCTGTATTCCCTCACTCCAGAACACAAGATCGAGGGGGTGAGGTTGGATCCACATCTAGGGGGTGGAGATGGGTGAGTTTAGGGACAAGGAGGTGGAGACGGGTAGGTTTAGGATCCAACCTCGCCCCCTGGATCTTGTGTTCTGCATTAAGGACCATCTTAAAAGTTGTGAGAAGACACTCTCAGAGCTAGCTTTTCCATCAGGCAGTCGTGGCCCAATGGTTAGAGAGTCAGACTTGTAACCTGAAGGTTTGGGTTCAAGTCTCAGGTCCGGCAGGGACTGTAGGTGGGGGGAGTAAATAACCAGTGTGTGTGTGTGTGTGTATTCACTAATAACTGCTCTGTGTGTGCACTTCGATGGGCACAAATTCCGAGTATGGGTCACCATACTTGGCCACACCTCTTGTCCGAGGGCTTCCTTCTGAATGGTTTGACAGCAGACGTTTTAAATGTCCCCTCAGGTGCGATACTGCCAGTCTCTCAGTGAAGAAGAGAAGAAGGAGCTCCACATGTTCAGCGTGCAGAGAAAGAAAGAGGCCCTCGGGCGAGGAACTCTGAAACTGCTGCCAAGGACGATGCTTCATGCTTCGTGTGAACACGTAGGTGTTTGAACTGAGTTTTGTGCTGAAGGAAGACTACTTGATGCTGATTGTTTAAACATTTTGCCTCTTCAGTGTGGAGAGAACATCAGTGGTGGGGAGATGGTGGTATTTGCTTCACGGGCAGGACCTAGTCAGTGTTGGCACCCAGCCTGCTTCACGTGTTCCACCTGCAGTGAGCTCTTGGTGGATCTTATTTACTTCTACCAGGACGGGAAGGTCCATTGTGGACGGCATCATGCTGAATTGCTAAAGCCACGCTGCTCTTCTTGCGATGAGGTGAGTTTTGTTTTTCAAAGAAACAAAGTTGGTTGTGTCGCAGACATCCTCGTTCATTAAGTTGGCTTGAGAAAGCCAACTTACTGATCTACTATTTAAGATTATTATTATTCTGAGCCAAATTTCGGTATCTATCTCCTCCTAGCTAGAACCACCAAACTCTGCCCAGACCTTCAGACTGGTCTGACTCGGTGTGCTGTATCTTTTCTAACTGATCCGGCTTACGGTTTTCGCAAACCAGACTATCAAAACCACCAAAAATCCCATAGACTTACATTGACTGAATGTTCAAATGAGCAACACTCTTCAACACTCTTCACCCAGAATCCACTGAGGCTCAATCAAGCTTCCCTTCTATGTACTATTTCTAATCCATTTAGACTCATTTAAGCTTGCACTCTAATATTTCTATTATTTCTAATATTTCTAATCTATTGAGCTATCTAAAACATGCTAGCAACGTGCTAGTAACATGTTAATCATACGGGAAATGTGCTAGTAACTTGCTAATCATGCTAGCATCATGCTGATCATGTTAGAAACATGCTAACAGCATGCTAGTAACATGCTAATCGTGTTAGCAACATGCTAGTAACATGTTAGTAACTTGCTAGTCATGCTAGCAAACGTGCTAGTAACATGCTAATCATGCTAACAGCATGCTAGTAACTTAGTAATCATGCTAGAAACATGTTAACAACAAGCTAATAACATGTTAGCCATGTTAGAAACATTCTAGCAACATGCTAATCATGTGCGAAACATGCTATCAACATGCTAATCAGGCTAGAAACATGCTAGTAACTTGGTAATCATGCTAACAACATTCTAGTAACTTGCAAATCATGCTAACAACATTGTAATCATCCTTTAAAAATACAAGCAACAAGCTAATCATGCTAAAACATGTTAACGTGTTAAATCATGTAAACAATATGTTAAATCATGCTAGCTGCTTTCATACTTTTACAACTGCTTCAAACTTTCAGGCTAGGCTTTTTCAAGCCAACTTAAAGTTTGTTCTCAAACTTTACTCATCTAGTTTGTTGCTGTCGTTGTCCTTTTAGATTATATTTGCGGACGAGTGCACGGAAGCGGAAGGTCGTCACTGGCACATGAAGCACTTTTCCTGCTTTGAGTGCGAGACCATCTTGGGTGGTCAACGGTACATCATGAAGGACGGTCGGCCCTACTGCTGCGGTTGCTTTGAGTCTCTCTACGCGGAATACTGCGAGGCCTGTGGTGAACACATCGGTAAGCCCAAATGTCTCAGTGTCATTTCCCACAAACCACATTCCGCTTTTGCCGACCTTTAACTTCTGTTTATTTTCTTCTAGGAGTGGACCATGCCCAGATGACGTATGATGGCCTCCACTGGCACGCCACAGATGCTTGTTTTAGCTGTGCTCAGTGCAAGAGCTCCTTGCTCGGGTGTCCCTTTCTGCCCAGACAAGGCAGGATCTATTGTTCCAAAGCCTGCAGCCTCGGAGAGGACATCCACGCCTCGGATTCTTCCGACTCGGCCTTCCAGTCCGCAAGATCTCGGGAATCGCGGCGCAGCGTGAAGATGGGCAAAAGCAGCCGCTCCGCAGACCAGTGTCGACAGTCTCTTCTCTTTTCACCCGCAGGCAACTACAAGTTCCCCGGACTCTCAGGGAACGCCGACGACACCTTGTCCAACAAGCTGTCAAAGCTAAGCTTTGCAGACAACCACTTCTGGAGGAACAGGGAGGAGCAGGAAGCACCCGAGGATCATGAGGAATGGGCTGAGCATGAGGACTACATGACGCAGCTCCTCCTCAAGTTTGGTGAACATGGGATGTTCCAGCAGCCGGACGACACCAGGCTGACTGACCTCTGGACGACTGACTCTGAGGTCCAAAAAAAGACTGAGGCAAGAATGCCAGGCAGTGGTGGGAATCTGGCCAGTAAAAAGTACAAGGTAGACATGTACTGGGCACAGTCCCAGGATGGACTAGGTGACTCTGCGTATGGAAGCCACCCTGGACCTGCAAGCAGCAGAAAGCTCCAGGAGCTCGATTTTAAGCATGAAGATAAACAGTGGTATAACGACTCACTGGAGTGCATCACAGACGAACTGAAGCAGGCAGAGCAGAACATCAGAGACTCGATGGACTCCTTGGCGCTCTCCAACATCACAGGTGAGACATCAATGTACAATTGATATTCTTGAGTGCAAACTGAACATGAGAGGCAAATCTGAACTTCTGTGTCCCTTTCAGGTGCTTCAGTTGATGGCGACATTAAAGACAAACCATCGCTCTACTCGTTACAAAAGTTCTCCGAGCTCGAACGCTGCGAGAACACCAGCAACATGGGCACTCTGAACTCGTCAATGCTCCACAGGAGCTCCAACTCCCTGAAGAGCCTCACCTCTGAGCTCGAGCGCGTGGAGGTCATTGAAGAGGAGGAACAGGAGCAAGTAGTTCCGCTCCCAGAGGAGAGGCCCAAACCACCTCATTTACCTGTCTTAAGAAGGTCCAAGTCCCAATCCAAACCACAGCAGGTGAAATTCTCAGATGATGTTGTGGATAATGGACGATATGATGACCTGGAGGTGCGGCAGCCTCCCATGAGCGAACGCACTCGGAGACGAGTGTACCACTTTGACGAGCAAGACCAGCAGCGTCACCGTCATCACCACAGGCGGAGACGGAGTCGTAAGTCTCGTTCAGACAACGCTCTTCACTTGGTCCCCAAAGAAAAGGCACGTATGTGCTTTAAGGAGGACCGCCGACAGCATGGACCAGGACAGGCTTCCTACGCCCATGCCGACACGGAGTACGGTTTGCGCAACCAGGCAGTTGAAAGGTTTTCACGTCTTTACAGGGATGAAGACGACTGGTGCTCTACATGCTCCTCTTCATCATCGGAATCAGAGGAGGAAGGCTTTTTCTTGGGTCAGCCTATTCCACAACCAAGACAACCTCGGTACCAATATTACGCTGAAGAACTTACCTTTGGCACAAGGACAAAGTCCAAACAGAAGAGAGGACGGAAGGGCAAAAACTGTATCATTTCATAGAACTTTCACTTGCTTTGAGCTGTTACTTTGAATTAGAATACAACTTGTTTCACAGGACATATGTGACCCTGGACCACAAAACCAGTCTTAAGTAGCTTTTATACCAAAAATCATTAGGAGATTAAGTACAGATCATGTTACATGAAGATATTTTGTAAATTTACTACTGTAAATATATCACAACTTAATTTTTGATTGGTAATATGCATCGCTAAGAACTTTTTTTTTTTTGCACCCACAGATTAGATTTTCAAATAGTTGTATCTCGGACAAATATTGTCCTAACAAACCATATCTCAATTTCAAAAAATTGACCCTTACGACTGGTTTTGTGGTCCAGGGTCACATATTGCAGTGGTCTTGCCATGCAGTGACGTTGATGGCAGAATCTAAACTGCTACAATAATGCATGTTAGCAGATAAGTGATTATAGTCTTTGAAAGAACCAGAAGAATATAATATTTATGAAGCCGCTTTTAGAGACTCGAGAAGAGAATAATTTAACTTTGCAAAAATGAATGTATATATTGTAAAATGTTGAGTTAAAGCTAATATTTTTATATCCCTGAGTTTCAAAATAATTTTTTTTTTAAGAAGAAGAAAAAAGTACTAAAGGTTTGTTAATCAGGGTTTTAAAAATAAGTATTATGTAACATTGGTCAGCATTGCCGCTTAGTTTGTACTAAAACACTGACTACAAAACGTTATTATCCAAAGCTTGTTCGGGTGTTATTTTATGGATGGGTCACACAGACAGATCACTGTAATCTGTGTAAGTGCAAACTGGAACAATAAGGCTAATAATAAAAATGAGATATATATATATATATAAATATATATATACACATGCACATTTTGTGTCCTCTATGTCTTTACGTCTACTGTGCAGTCGGGTCTGTCAGTCTGGGGTTTTATAAGCCGTGTTCTTGTTTTCCATCTGAAATGTTTTGTTATTGTGGTTCTTGAGATTGACGTCTTGGACTGTTGCATCACATTTTTAGTGTTTCTTGCCACAAGCACAGCTTTTTAAAGGGTCATCGGATGCTAAGTTCACTTTTACATGTTGTTTGAACATTAATGTGTGTTGTCAGTGTATGTACAAATCTACCCTATAATGATAAAAATCCATGCAGTGTTTTTAATGAATCTGTAAAAATAATATCCCCTTTTTCAAATCGAGCCATTCTCAGATGCCTGTCGTTATGCCGTCACACACACTGAGGCCGCTCCCACAATAGTTTGATTGAAATGAGCGTTTTACCTCAGATCAGCTGTAACAGTCCGACCTCTTTGTTTCGATGCCGGAGCAGGGATGTAAGTTATACAAGAATATCTCCGATTGAGCGATTGAGGTGTTGTGTTGCTGGATGTAACAATGAACATAGTGGTCGTCATTTACTCCCGACATCTGAGCCGCTGAAGATGCAGTGGATTACGTTTGTTTGTGAAGGGAATGCGCCTCCCGATCTACATATATCCGTCTATGTTCACGTGAATCATTCATGATCCAGGTTCACTTACAGCAGAAGTGTGTATTTTTTTATGAATCTTTGCGATCGCCTTTCCTAATAATGTGCTAGTTAGCAAGTTTAGCAGCTAAATGTGGCTAAAGTAAACAGGCTCGTCACTCCACAGAGAGAAGAGAGGGGCGGGGCGAGCAGAGCTCATTAACATTTAAAGCAACCTCGACCAGAATAAGATGATTTTTGCTGAGCTGATTTTGACGGTAAAAAGGGTGTTGTTTTTTCACAACCACTGAGAAGTTTTAATCTAAGTATATTAGAGACTTTTCATTAAGACCCTAAAGAATCATATCAACTTGTGGAAAATGGGCATCCGATGACCCCTTTAAAGCATTTCTCTGTACAAAGGTAAGCTAAAGATCAATGGAAATGCCAAACACTTATTTTAATGAACATGCTTTCAAAACAGCAAAAGCACAACATTAGTTATAATAACAGAATACAAGGTGAACAATGAACTGTGGTTCTTGAACTTAATGGTCTCAAGACGGCTGTGCTGAATAATATGACAACAAAATTGGCACAAACGAAACAAACGTTACCGCTAGACAGTAGGAAGTGACGACGCATTTCACGGTCAGTTAGGTTTGGCCGGTTTGGTCTGGTTGGGTTTGACCAACGCGCTCACCTCAGAGATGAATCGGCTGAGGTTTTCCAAATATTTGTCACCGATTTCAACCAGGTTCTTATGCAGTGCAGACAGGAGCGTCGGTCCGAGAGTTGGATCTTTGGATATAAGCATCCTCACCACTATTCCGACGGTCTCGCAGTCCTGTTTGTACAACTGAAAGAGACGAACAGCTGCTGGACTCATCTCAAAGTGAGGTACTTTAAAAAGATAAACTCTCCAGTTACATTTTATGACAAGTCTGAAGTAGTATTCATTTTTGGAAATAATTTTGGAATTTGGAAATGCACAGATCAACAATGTTGATTGTAGGTGAAATTCTGCGCAGGTTTGTTGGCAGGTGACGACGTTCGCTGTAGTTTTTCCTCACCCAAGCATTGCTTTTTAAGAGCTTGACAAAGCAGTTTTGCCGTGTACTAAATGACACTTTGACCTCTGGCGAATACGTCACTTGGCTGTAAACTTAACAGCCTAGAGACTACGGGAAAATGTCCAGCAACAGGTGTGTGACTGTTCGCATGGAGACCTAAAAGCAGGAGCTTGTTAGAACGGCTCAGTTATTTCACACCGGACTTTAAAGGCCAACAAATTCTCTACCAGGTTTAAAGATGTGCAAAAATGGCGCTTAAGAGCTTTATGATGCCTTGCAAATGTCCCAGGTGTGACGTCCAAGACTCCTTCGTTACCTGAATGCAATGGACGAGGTGTGATCTGGCTTTTATATGATGTGGATATTCTCATGAAACTAGTGTGAAGAAATTGCTTACTCGTCTACACGACTAGTAAAAAGTTTTTTAACAGTAAGATTTTAAATGTTTTTTAAAGAAGTCTCTTCTGCTCACCAAGCCTGCATTTATTTGATCCAAAGCACAGCAAAAACAGTGAAATATTTTTACTATTTAAAATAACTGTTTTCTATTTGAGTATATTTTAAATTGTAATTTATTCCTGTGATTCCAAAGCTGAATTTTCAGCATCATTACTCCAGTCTTCAGTGTCACATGATCCTTCAGAAATCATTCTAATATACTGATTTGCTGCTCAAAAACATTTATTATTATTATTATGTTGAAAACAGCTGAGTATAATTTTTTTTTTTCAGATTTCTTTGATGAATAGACAGTTCAGAAGAAGATCATTTATTTGAAATATAAATTTTTTGTAACTTAATAAATGTCTTTATCATCACATTTTAAAATGTATTCAAATAGAAAACAGTTATTTTAAATAGTGTAAATATTTCAACATTTTACTGTACTTTGGATCAAATAAATGCAGGCTTGGTGAGCAGAAGAGACTTCTTTAAAAAAAATCTTACTGTTCAAAAACTTCTGACTGGTAGTGTATTTGTACTGAAAGACAAAAATACTGAGTGACAAAGTCACTTTTTCAGTGAAATGGTTAATAAATAGTGTAATATTTGTTCATTTGCTCTAAAATGCCCTAATTTTTCACTCATAAATGGCGTGAATTCAACCAAAAACTTTCTCACTTAGTATTTTTTGTCTTTCAGTACAAATACACTACCAGTCAAAAGTTTTTGAACAGTAAGATTTTTAATTTTTTTTTTTTTAAAGAAGTCTCTTCTGCTCACCAAGCCTGCATTTATTTAGTACAGAAAAAAATTTGATATATTTTTACAATTTAAAATAACTCTTTTCTATTTGAATATATTTTAATATGTAATTTATTTCTTTGATTTTAAAGCTGAATTTTTAGCATCATTACTTCAGTCACATGATCCTTCAGCAATATTAAGAAAAATGTATTATTATTATGTTGAAAGCAGCTGAGTAGAATTTTTTTTGATGGTTTCTTTGATAAACAGAAAGTTCAGAAGAACAGCATTTATCTGAAATAGAAATCTTTTGTAACATTATAAACGTCTTTATCATCACTTTTGATCAATTTAAAGCATCCTTGATAAATGAAAAAAAAAAAAAAAAAAAAAAAAAGCATATTAGAATGATTTCTAAAGGATCATGTGACACTGAAGACTGGAGTAATGATGCTGAAAATTCAGCATTGAAATAACAGGAATAAATTACATTTTAAAATATATTCAAATAGAAAACAGTTATTTTAAATAGTAAAAATATTTCAGAATTTTACTGTTTTTGCTGTACTTTGAATCAAATAAATACAGGCTTGGTGAGCAGAAGAGACTTCTTTTAAAAAAACATTGAAAGTCTGGTAGTGTATGTAAAGTTATATCTCATATTTCAACTTTAATTAAGCTGGTAAACTAACCCACAACCATCTATGAAATGCTTCACAGTAAACTCCATTCAATGAAATTACTAACACAATCTCATTTTTACTTTATTTTAGTATTTTTGTCATTTTCAAGTAAAAATATCTGAACATACTTGAATTAAGATGCATTTACTTGAAAAAACAGGAAGTCTTGTTTTCTGAAATAGTTTTTACCTAAAGCAAAAACAAATATTTCTGAATTAAGTTCATCTCGCACTTTTAAAACCAAAAACATTCTTCATTTTAATGCATTTTTCAGAAAACTGATGTCATTTTGCATCTTCATCTGTACTGCAAAACAAGTCAAAAATCCTGAGGAAAACCATTTTGCTAAAAGAGCAATTTGAACACTTTACAGCTAAAAATATCAACAGAGAGAAAACGAAGAGCCCTAATTATGTTTTGACATGAGCTGAGCGCGTATTGAATACGAAACATCCTTTAAACGGGAAAAAAGTAAGTATAAGTGCCTCATTGTAAGAGATCATGAGAAAAGCATGAAATTACAAGGTCTGGTGGGTTCATCCTCCAAAAGTCTCTCATTTTTTTTCTTTCTTTGACCAACGTCATAAAGCATGTGCAGATTTGGGGCACATCTCAGAAACAGCTTTATAATCATGGTGACCAATTATTGCACACAATCACCCTGGAGCTCTTCTGAGGTCTGAGCTCACGTTATATTTGATATTCCCTCCGAGAAACTGAGCTGGAATATAAGCCAGACGTATTCGGGAGCATCAGAGGAAGAGCTGGACAGCGTGTGGCTGTTTTTGTTGGACGGAGAGGGTTTTGTGGGTGGTTAGGGTTACGTGGGTGACTCCCGATCGGCGTCTGGCCATCGAGAGTCTCTGGTTAATCCGAGCGTGAGAGGAGAAGCAGAAGCGCCGCAGATTACTGAAGTGGGTTCAACAGGGGAGCGTGGTCTGTTTCCTCTTATCGACAGCGTTTAGTCGCTCAGGTCCAGATTAAAAACGGCAGAGAGATTGGAGGGGTTCTGGGTTCAATCAAAAGGTGAGCCAAGAAGAACAAAACGGCCTGAGAAAGAGAAAACACCAACCAAAACCAAACATACTGAGGGTTTGAGAGCATCCAGGCTCAACTGATATTTTAAGGCGAACTATTTTGATATTTAATATGGTGTTTACACTGCAAAAAATGTTTTTTTCTCATTTTCCAGTACAGTTAAAATAAAGATACATCTAAGCATTGTTTTATAAAACATTTATCATATTGTTTTTGTTTAAAAAAAACAAGAATAAAGATCTGTCAATGGGGTCAGAAAAATAACTTTATTTTATTTTATATATTATATTATATTATATTATATTATATTATATTATATTAATTATATTAATTTAATAAACTTAAAGTTTTAATATTTTTTAATAATATTTTTTGCCCCACTACCAAATATTTGTTTTCATTTCAACACTTATCTTGTCATCTTCAAAATTCATCTTGATTTAAGAAAGTTTAGATATTTACACACACACAAAAAAAACAAAAACAAAAAAAGTATATATGTAAGTACATATATATAAATTAGTACGTTTCTGCTTCAAATATGAGCAAAAAATATTTAAATTAAGATTATTTTTCTGACCCCATATATATATGTATAAATCCTATTGTCTTAGTAACTCTTCTAATCTTTAACTTTGTTTTAGTTTTAAAAATAAAAATCTATTTTTTTTCTAAATAAAAATAAAAATCTAAATCTAAATTTGAGAACAAATATCTGCCAATGGGGTCCGGAAAAAAAGCTGAATCTTAATTTAATAATGAAACTAAATATTCTTAATTTTTATTGCCCCACTGGCAGATATTTGTTCTCATTTTAAACAAAAAACAACAATATTTTGATTATTTTTTTAAATAAAACAACACTTATCTTGTAATTTTCAAGTAAATACATCTTGATGCAAGAAAATTTAGAAATTTACACACACACAAAAAAAAACAAGGCAAGAAATACTGAGCACAAAAATCATTTTTGTAATGTATGCACTGCATAAAAAACTCTTTTACTCATTATTTCTGTCTTTTCATTATGAATGTCTAAACTTTAATTAAAATACATTTGTTTGATAATATATATATAACTTATTGATATATATAATAAGTACATTTCTGCTTCAAATAAAAGCAAAAATTATTTATTTAAATTAAGATTGTTTTTGCATTTACTTGAGAAGCAAAATGTTAAGATAATTTTTTTTTTTTTAATTACAATTTTGTTAGTTTTTGCTTAAAAAAAGAACAAATATCTGCCACTGGGGTCAGAAAAAAAAAGATGAATTTTATAATCTTAATTTAATAATAAAATTAAATAATCTTAATTTTTATTGCCCCGCTTTCAGACATTTGTTCTCCAACAAAATTTTGATTTTTTTTTAATAAAACAACACTTATCTTGTCATTTTCAAGTTGCTTTTCCAAGTAAATGCATCTTGATTCAAGAAAGTTTAGATATTTACACAAAAAAAAGGCAAAAATACAGAGCACAAAAATGATTGAAAAACGAATGAAAAAATAAATGAAAAACTCTTTTACTCATTATTTTTGTCTTGTTTTGTCATTATGAATGTCTAAACTTTCTTTAATCAAAATACATTTGTTTAATAAGCAAAATGACTTAAGATATAAAGTTTTGTTTATATCAAAAAATATATATATATATAAAAAATAGAATACATATAAAATTAAGTAGTATCTTAGTATCTTATCTAAACTTTCTTGAATCAAGATGCATTTACTTGAGAAGCAAAATGACAAGATAAACTTTGTTTTATTAAAAAAAAATCTAAAGTTTTTGCTTTCTGCTAATGGAGTGAGAAAAAAAGCTGAATTTTATAATCTTAATTTAATAATAAAATTAAATATTCTTAATTTTTATTACAAGTAAATTTTGATCAATTTAGCCTTTATCTTGTTATTTTTCCTTCTCAAGTAAATGCATCGTGATTCAAGAAGGTTTAGATATTTACATTAAAAAAACAAGGCAAAAATACTGAGTACAAAAATAATTTTTGTAATGTATGCACTGCATAAAACCTCTTCATAATCAGTATTTGTCTTGTTTTGTCATTATGAATGTCTAAACTTTCTTGAATCAGAATACATTTGTTTGATAAGCAAAATGACTTTATATAAATTTTTTTAAATTAAATTAAGATTATTTTTTCGACCCCAATGGCAGATTTTTGTTCTTGTTTTAAGCAAAAAGATGTACTTAATTTTGATATATTTTATTATATATTATTTTTTTTATATAAACAAAATGTAATATCTTATCTAAACTTTCTTGAATCAAGATGCATTTACTTAAGAAGCAAAATGACAAGATAAGCATTGTTCTATTAAAAAAAAATCAAAATTTTGTTAGTTTTTGCTTAAAACAAGAACGAATATCTGCTAATGGGCTCAGAAAAATAATCTTATTTCAATAACCTTAATAAAAAAATTATCTTAATTTAACAATAATATTAAATTTTCTTCTCATTTTAAGCAAATAAACAGTAAAAATGTCATAAAACAAAGCTTATCTTGTCATTTTTTTCTCAAGTAAATGGATTTTCATTCATTAAGGTTTAGATATTTATACTAAAAAAACAAGGCAAACATACTGAGTACGAAAATCATTTTGCAATGTATGCACTGCAAAAAAAAAAAAAAAAAAAAAAAAAAACTAGTATTTTTGTATTTCCATTATGAATATGTAAACTTTCATCTTTCATCAAGATGCATTTGTTCAATTAGCAACATGACATAAAATATTAAAGTTTTATGAAAAATGTAATTTTTGCTTAATACAAGAACAAATATCTGTATCTAAACTTTTTTCAAAATTAAGATACATTTACTTGAGAAGCAAAATGACAATATAACCACTGTTTTATTGTTTTGTTTTTGCTTTTGTTTTTTTATTGTTTTTGCTTAAAATGACAACAAATTTGCCACTGGGGCAAGAAAAATAATCTTGTTTTTCCTTTGAATTAAGTTTTTTTTTTTTCTGGATTTTATTTTATTTATTTTTCCTAGGTATTCGTTCTTGTTTTAAGCAAAAACAAACAAAAGTTTAATCAATTTTTCCTAAAACAATGCTTAAAGGAGAAGTCCACTTCCAGAACAACAATTTACAAATCATGTACTCACCCCCTTGTCATCCAAGATGTTCATGTCTTTCTTTCTTCAGTTGTAAAGAAATTGTTTTTAAGGAAAACATTCCAGGATTTTTCTCCATATAATGGACTTCATTGGTGCCCGATTTTGAACTTCCAAAATGTAGTTTAAATGCAGCTTCAAAGGCTCTAAATGATCCCAGATGAGAAAGAAGGGTCTTATCTAATGAAACGATCGCTCATTTTTAAAAATAAAAATGTGTATACTTTTTAAGCACAAAAGCCAGTGTAGCACAGGTTCTGGGATGCGCGTCCACGACATACTATTGAATCACATCAAAAGGTCACACTGAACTACAGACCCAGTGTTTACAAAGCGAATGCACAAAGACTAAGAAAGTGCAAGTAAGTCAAACGCTGTTTACAAACCAAAAGGTACAACGATGTTGGACGATTCTGAAGTTGTAGGAGAAAATAAGATGGAGTTTTTCATCACACTCTACCTTTTTGAGCTGGAGTACACAGATGATGAACTTAGACGTGATTCGTAGTAGTGATGGGAAGTTCGGATCATTTTACCGACTCGGACCTTTGAGTCTCGTTCAGCAAAATGAACGAATCTTTATATGAGTCATTTCGTTCATTTTAGCAAAATATAATTAAAATGTTACGTGTCACTTCCCGAACACATCTACTGCTTACACAAACATTGATCACACAACAAACAAGACGAAACTATAATGCTGTAAGAAACAGAAAAGATTCATTCACTGTTTACCTGGGTCTTTAGTCTATGATTCGCTCACCTCACCTCTTATCTGACAAGTTTTTGGGTTTGAGTCGTTCGTTCATCACGTGACAGCCCCATAAGATGAATGAACCACTCGAAAAACCCGAAGACTTGAAACAGGTGAACTAAATCCAGTACAGAATCTAATAGGATGTTGCACATGTGCGACTGAACGAATCATTCCCCGAGACGACTCATTCTTCTGAGTCAAATTAAAGATTCATTCAAAATGACGTGCATCCCAGAGCCTGTGCTACGCCAGCTTTTGTGCTTAAAAAGTATACAAATTTTTATTTTTCGAAACAAATGAGTGATCGTTTCACTAGATAAGACCCTTCTTCCTCGTCTGGGATCATTTAGAGCCTTTGAAGCTGCATTTAAACTACATTTTGGAAGTTCAAAATCAGGCACCAATGAAGTCCATTATATGAAGAAAAATGCTGAAATGTTTTCCTCAAAAAACAATTTCTTTATGACTGAAAGACATGAACATCTTGGATGACAAGAGGGTGAGTAAATTATTTGTAAATTGTTGTTCTGGACATGGACTTCTTTAATTATATTTTGCAAAAATGAACGAAATGACTCAAAAAAGGATTCGTTCATTTTGCTGAACGAGACTCAAAGGTCACAGTTGGTAAAATGATCCGAACTTCAGTTCATCGTCTGTGTACTCCAGCTCAAAAAGGTAGAGTATGGTGAAAAACTTCATCTTATTTTCTCCTACAACTTCAGAATCGTCCGACATCGTTGTATCTTTTTGTTTGTAAACAGCATTTGACTTACTTGCACTTTCTTAGTCTTTGCACGTTCGCTTTGTAAACACTGTCGTTCCACATGACCTTTCAACGTGATTCAATAGATCGTAGCGTCATGAACGCACATCCCAGAGCCTATACTACACAAGCTTTTGTGCTTAAAGTATACAAATTTTTATTTTTAAAAAACATAATTTCTTTACGACTGAGGACAGAAAGACATGAACATCTTGGATGACAAGGGGGTGAGTATATTATTTGTGAATTGTTGTTCTGGAAGTGGAATCTCCTTTAAGGACACCCAAAGGTTTACAACAAGAAAAAGAGATGCAATTAAATCTTAAAACGTATTTGTTGAACCTGTATCTACAATTCACAATTTAGTTGGTTAAAATGATTGTGTTTAGTAACAATAATGAATGTGTAAATCGAGAAACTGATTAAATAAAGACATTTTCTCTAAATTAAAGTGGTCGATAAGAAGTCATTTAGTTGTTTTCCAACTAAGTTAACAGTTTTGTTATCTAAGCAAACATCTCTCCTCTGATCCAGGGGAACTTATAGTTACTTGTCTCAACTTGGTTAAATGCTGGAGATTCCCACAATCATCCCAGAAGGTCGTAATGAGCAGGTTTCCACCCATCTGCCAGTAACGACTCCAGACTCAATTAGAGGACATTTGTTTCGGGGAGCCTTTGGCGACGTCTGAAGAGTTATTACGCTTCCCAGATCCCAGCGAGTTTCAGTGTTCTGGCGGCCGACCGCATTCAGACGCTCCGTGCTTCTCTGTTCTCAGGAGCTTTATAGGAGCGTCGGGCGGTTTGATGTCTCGCTGACAAACACGCCCTTGTAATCCTGCGTGCCAGCATGAGCTCAAATCCTCACGTTGGCCGTAACCATTGTGTGTGTGTAGGAGCGTCTCGGAGCTCGTCGACCGTCACACGTCTTATAATTAGAGGGCAAAACATGAACGTGACACTGACATTTCTGCACATCCTTCACCAGTCAGTGTCTCACCTTAGAAAACGAGGAAATACAAGCGGTGATGGTGCAAAACTGCTGATATGTTAGGGTTTTCTGGGTGGTTACAGTTAAACAAGGGCTACAAACTAAATGCTGACAAGCTGAACGAGGCCCTCAGGCTGATTGATCACTACTTAAAGGAACAGTTTACCCAAAAATGAACATTTGCTGGTAATTTACACACCCTCAGGCCAAGATGTAGGTGACTTTTTTTCTTCAGGAGTACAGTAAAGAAGATTTTTAGCTAAAACGGTGAACCTTGGTGATTCATAAAAATTAAGTCAGCGGCTGGCTCTTTAAGAGTCAAAAAAGAGCATATCAGGCATCGCAAAATGAATATTCAATGCTGATCTTTTGGCTCATTTCTAGTTAGAGTGACCATCAGGCATCTGAAATTTTGAGTTTTGATTGAGTAACCTGTAGATCTGTGCTGCTCGAGTCACAAACTGATTCAGACCAATTCAACAGAACACAAACGAATCATTTTTTTGAATCGGTTCTTTCTGAATCGTCTGAATCAGTTTGTGGCTCGAGCAGCACAGATCTACAAGTTACTCAATTAAAACTCACTTTCGGACGCCTGACAGTCACTGGAGCGATTGTTTCACATCATCAGGAGACATGTATATTAATTTTACAGACAATCGTTTCATATCATTTTGTGTTGCCTGACCTGCTTTTTTGACACTTGAACTGCCAACAGCCATTGACTTTTTTCATTGACCTTTTAGATAAACAATGAGAAACCATAAAAACTTTCATTTCACCCCTTCATTCAGCGGCTCATCGATCTTTGGTCCGAGTCGAACTGTTTCCTCAGTTCAGAGACTGTTGGAGGAACTGGAGCACTGAATGATTCATTCATCATCGAATCATATATGCTGATATTTTGGCTCATTTTGAGTCAGAGTGACTGTCAGGCATCTGAAAGTGAGTTTTGATTGAGTAACTTGTAGATCTGTGTTACTCGAGCCACGAACAGATTCAGACGATTCAGTCAGGTGAACTGGTTCATCCGAATCATTTGAATCAAATTATTCTTTTGAATTGGTTCTTTTTGTTGAACTTTTTGGTTTTTATATGAACCACTTCACCTGACTGAATCGTCTGAATCAGTTTGTGTCTGGAGCAGCACAGATCTACAAGCTACTCTATCAAAACTCACTTTCGGACGCCTGACAGTCACTGGAGCGATTATTTCACATCATCAGGAGACATGTATATTCATTTTGTGTTGTCTGATATGCTTTTTTAACTCTCAAAGTGCTGGAAACCATCAATTTCACACCTTAATTCAGCAGCTCATGTGTCTTCATTTCGGGTCGAACTGTTTCCTCAGTTCAGTGACTGTTGGAGGAACTGGAGCACTGAATGATTCATTCATCATCGAATCATATATGCTGATATTTTGGCTCATTTCCAGTTGGAGTGATTGTCAGGTGTCCGAACGTGATTTTTAATTGAGTAACTTGTAGATCTGTGCTGCTCGAGCCACAAACTGATTCAGACGATTGAGTCAGGTAAACTGGTTCATCCAAAAAGAACCGATTCAAAAGAGTGACTCATTTGTGAACTGGACATCACTCCGGACTGTTTGCCTGAGGCTTTGGGTTACAGGTAATAATGTTCAGTTTTGTGCACAGAACGATTGTTTCACCATGGGTATTCATTTCTTTTGAATCGGTTCTTTTTGGTGAACTGGATGAACCAGTTCACCTGACTGAATCGTCTGAATCAGTTTGTGGCTTGAGCAGCACAGATCTACAAGTTACTCAATCAAAACTCACTTTCGGACACCTGACAGTCACTGGAGCGATTTTGACTGTTGGAGGAACTGGAGCACTGGAGCGCTAAATTAATCATTCATCATCGGATCATATATGCTGACATTTTAGCTCATTTCGAGTCAGAGTGACTGTCAGGTGTCCTTTTTTGATTGAGCAACTTGTAGATCTGTGCTGCTCGAGCCACGAACTGATTCAGACAATGCAGTCAGGTGAATTCATCCAAAAATTCATCCATGGTTCATCCAAAAAGAACCGATTCAAAAGAGTGATTTGTTTGTGAACCGGACATATCTCCAAACCGTTTGCCTGAGACTATGGATTACAGGTAATAACGCCGTGAACAATGTTCAGTTTTGTGCACAGAATGATTGTTTCACATCATCAGGAGTCATTGGTATTCATTTTGTGTTGCCTGATGTGCTTTGTTGACTCTTAAAGTGCCATTGACTTTTTTTCATGGACTTTTTACATGAACAATGAGAAACCATAATCAACTCGTCGGACTGTAGGAGCAACTTAAGTTCTGAATCAGTTCAGTCATTATTGGATCATATAAGCTGATATTTTGGCTCATTTCCAGTCGGAGTGACTTTCAGGTGTCCAAAAGTGAGTTTTGATTGAGTAACCTGTAGATCTGTGCTGCTCTAGACACAAACTGATTCAAATGATTCAGTCAGGTGAACTGGTTCATCCAATTCACCAAAATGAACCGATTTAAAAGAATGAATCATTCGTGAACCGGACATCACTCCGGACCGTTTGCCTGAGGCTATGGATTATAGGTTGTAAATAATGTTCAGTTTTGTGTACAGACAATCGTTGTACATCATTTTATGTTGCCTGATGTGCTTTTTTGACTCTCAAAATGCCGGTAGCCATTAACTTGTATATTATGAATCACCAAGGACCAAAGTTTCCACAGCTCTGTCTCCTCAAATCTATGACATTAATCGCATTTTCTCTCTCATTCAACCATATTCATCCAAGACTCTTCAAAGAAGTTCAAAAATGCTGAATCACCAGAGATAATAAACACTCAGCCTAAATTACAATAATTTCTCCTAACGTTACAGGATCTCAAAAACCACAGAGTAAAGCCACAATAAAACAATGACATAAAAACGAAAACACAAGCGACGTACGGAGGAAGTTCTCCACCCTGGAGAGGATCTGTATTTTTAGTGCTGATATTTACGAGTGAATGTTGGGAAGGTTGAGGAAATGTTTGACCCCGCTGTTCTTTGTTTGCCGTGGCAGCGTTTGCATCATTTCGACCCCCACTTGGAGGGAAAGACAGACGTGATGTGAAGGTGCGATAACCGAGGACCACACAAACAGGGCCGAACTGTACAGTGGGAGGGCAATGGTCTGTAACACATTACAAATAAAACACACGGCTATGGCGTGCTCGAACACACACTCGAACAAATGGCGGTCTGTTGCAATCACAGAACGGGGGCAATTATTTGAGGGCTGGGACACATTAGAGAATATTAGAGGCATTTTATCACTGAGGGTCTAATAGGTCCGGGTGTATTCAGTTGAGGGTGAATGGAGTGATGGATGAAGTCTAGGCAAAATCATTCCCAGCCATTTTCAATTCATGAAACTGGAGCTGAGACTACATGTTACCAGTGCTGGATAGTAACTGATTACATGTAATCTGGATTATGTAATCAGATCCCAAAAATTAAGTACTTCTAATTAAGAGTATGTTACATTTAAAAAAAACTTGAGTACTGTCAGGGCATGGTGACAATGGAAATTCGGGTATCAATCAACTCAACATGCTCCACCAAATCTAAAGAGACCAGTTTTGTGATTTTTGGCCAAAACCATTCAGAAGTTATAAGCAAAAATAGCCATTTTTCATATCTCCTGACCACTAGGTGGCGCTGCACCGAAATACTGTGGAAGTAGCCTCAGGTCATGTTTATTATAACACACACCAGTTTCAGTCTCAATATGCCAAACCATTGCGGAGATGTAGCATCACATCCATTTTTGCGTGCTCTTCGTCAAATTTGTTCATGCGATTTTCGAAGATGATTTAACTAATTAACTTTATTTCCACAACTTTTTTCCAGCATGGTCTGAAGATGATCTGACTCAATTTTGGTGAAAATTGGACCAGCGGTCTAGTAGGAGTTTTTCAAAGTAGGTTTTCATCATAAATCAAAATGGCGAACAGGAAGTTTGGCCGAATATGGCAAAATTGCATTATTGCAAAATTATTACAATAGCCCAGTTTTAAACATTATTAGCATTTTTGAAAATTTCTTTATAACTTTTGGCCACAAGGTGCCACTGCCCCCAAACTTTTTGAGTACTGTCAGGACATGGTGCCGAAGACACATACCGAGTTTGCGTTTGTAAAACATAGCATTTTATGCTAAAATTAAAAATGTCTGACAGTGGAAATTCAGGTATAAATCGACTCAACATGCTCCACCAAATCTAAAGAGACCAGTTTTGTGATTTTTGGCCAAAACATCCAGAAGTTATAAGCAAAAATAGCCATTTTTCATATCTCCTGACCACTAGGTGGCACTGTGCTGAAACTGTGCAGGTAGCCTCAGGTCATGGTCATTATAACACACACCAATTTCAGGCTTAATATGCCAAACCGTTGCGGAGATGTAGCATCACATCCGTTTTTGCATGCTATTCGTCAAATTCGTTCATGCGTTTTTTTAAAAATGATTTAACTAATCAACTTTATTTCCACAACTTTTTTTCCAGCATGGTCTGAAGATGATCTGACACAATTTTGGTGAAAATCGGACCAACGGTCTAGTAGGAGTTGGAAAAATTAGGTTTTCATCATAAATCAAAATGGCGAACAGGAAGTTTAGCCGAATATGGCAAAATTGCATTATTGCAATATTATTACAATAGTCCGATTTATTCAACTGTTGTTAGCATTTTTGAAAATTTCTTTATAACTTCTGCCGCACTGCCCCCCAACTTTTTGAGTACTGTCAGGACATGGTGTCGAAGACATATACCAAGTATTGTAACGATACGCCAATACGTTTGTAAAACATAGCATTTTATGCTAAAATTCAAAATGTCTGACAATGGAAATTTGGGTATCAATCTCGGCATGCTTCTCCAAATCTAAAGAGACCAGTTTTGTGATTTTTGGCCAAATCGTTCAGAAGTTATAAGCAAAAATAGCCATTTTTCATATCTTCTGAACACTAGGTGGTACTGCGCCAAAAGACTGCAGGTAGCCTCAGGTCATGTTTATTATAACACACACCAATTTCAGTCTCAATATGCCAAACCATTGCAGAGATATAGCCTCACATCCATTTTTGTGTGCTCTTTGTCAAATTCGTTCATGCGTTTTTCGAAAACAATTTAACTGATCAACTTTATTTCAATAACTTTTAGCCAGCATGGTCTGAAGATGATCTGAGCCAATTTTGGTGCAAATAAGACAAACCATCTAAGACGAGCTTTAAAAATAGGTTTTACAAACTATTAAACACAGCAAAAAAACTAAATCTTATGATACGAAACTATACGAGAGTTTATGTTAGAGACTCCAAATTTGCTGTGGTTAATGTTGGGACTGTCCTCTATCAGTGTGCCAGATTTCATAACTTTTCCACAAGCGGTTCTATGGGCTGCCATAGACTTCCAGAGCGGAAGAAGAATAAAAAGAAGAACACCAACGGATACAATAGGTGCCATTGCACCATCGGTGCTTGGCTCCTAATAAATTAGTTATTTACAAAGTGAATTATTTAGAGATGCTTTTAATTGTTAAAATTTAATGGAACCATTAAAATGGAATGCAGAAAATTAATGGGAAACAGAATTAGCTAAAAAAACGTATTTCATAGGGCCTTAAAATGTCATTTTTGTTAAACTTTTAATGAAATGCTGCTGAATTGTGTTGCTATAAGTTTCGTCATCTCAATTAATTACACATGCTTTTTGATTAAGAAAATTTAATTTAACCATCAAAACAGAGTCTAGAAAAATTAAAACAGAAAAAAAACAAAATTTGGAAAAAAATAAAACGGATTTCATAGGGCCTCATAATTATGAGTAAATATTATATTTTATGATGTGAATATCAACAAAATCGAATACATTTTATTTCAGTTTTTTTTATATCAATGTGGTACATTTATGTTAACTTTTAAAAAAGTAATCTAAAAGTAATCTAAAAAGTAGTCAGACTACATCACCTACAACGAGTAACCAAAACTACATTGCTAACTACAGTTTTCATTATGTAATCAGTAACAAACTACAATTTGTAAGTAATCTAGGCAGCTCTATGTGTTTTGTTTTCCTGTTCAGAACATCTTCAAACATGAAATGTGCCGGTCGTACCTTTTCAATCTCCAGAACTTTGTTTTTGATGGCTTGAGCATGACGTTCTTCCAGTGTCGGTTCCCCTGGTTCTCCGCCCAAACCTGGAATCTCGTCCAAATCGGAGAAAAATATCTGCAGAAGAGGAGATTTATTCTGTTTTACCTTTAAAGGCACATAAACCGAAGTGTTTATGTTTCAACCGATTTCAAGGAGTTTTTAGTGTTTTTAGTGTTACTTGGACTTTTTGATGACAAATGTTCATGTTCTGTAAAACTTTTCATAAAACAATCTTAAATCACAGTACATTTACTTGAGAAGCAAAATGATTTCTGAAAAAAAATTGAAGTGATTTTATGCTTAAAACAAGAACAAAATATGTGCAAATGGGTTCAGAAAAATACTGTGAGAATATAGAGTCAAAATGTCAAAATGCTTGAAGAATGAAGTCGAAATGTTTCGGGAATAAAGTTGAAATTATGAGAATCGAATTTTGACTTCACTCTTGTAATTTCGACTTTATTCTCATAATTTCAACCTTATTCTTGAAATATTTCGACTTTATTCTCGTAATTTCGACTTTATTCTCAAAAATATTTCAACTTTATTCTCAAAAATATTTCAACTTTATTCTTGTAATTTTGACTTTATTCTCAAAATATTTAGACTTTGTTGTAATTTCGACTTTATTCTCATAATTTCAACTTTTTTCTTGTAATTTTGATTTTATTCTCAAAATATATCGACTTTATTCTCATAATTTCAACTTTATCCTCGTAATTTCACCTTGATTCTCGAAATGTAAACTTTATTATTAAAATATTTCAATTATTTTATTCTCAAAATATTTCGACTTTATTCTCATAATTTCAACTTTATTCTTGAAATATTTAGACTTTATTCTCGTAATTTCAACTTTATTCTCAAAATATTTCAACTTTATTCTCGTAATTTCAATTTTATTCTCATAATTTCAATTTTATTCTCAAAATATTTAGACTTTATTCTCGTAATTTCAACTTTATTCTTGAAATATTTCGACTTTATTCTCATAATTTCGACTTTATTCTCAAAATATTTAGACTTTAATCCCATATAAAGTATATCATGTAAATTTAT
Source organism: Labeo rohita (assembly GCF_022985175.1). Lineage (NCBI taxonomy): Eukaryota > Metazoa > Chordata > Actinopteri > Cypriniformes > Cyprinidae > Labeo > Labeo rohita. Next base: position 29,168,716 of record NC_066893.1, read on the forward strand.
CTCTAAATATTTTTAAATAATTGAAACATTTTTAGACATTTATACTGGAAAACAAGTCAAAAATACTTTCCTTTTCCAGTCACATCGTCAGTCTTTCTTATTTATTAACCAAAATGTGTGCGTTTTTTTTTTTTTTTTTAATAAATAAATTAATAAATGATATCTTTATTTTGCAAGGTTAAATTCACAGCTAATTGATGTGCACAACTAACTGATTTTAATTATTTAATATATTTATTTGGAAGGGGAAAAAAACATTATAACTAACAATTAACTAACTACTAATTATTAATTACATAACTTTTATTTTGTAAGCCTAAATGCACATTGGTGTGCCTCTACTCTGAAATTTTGAAGAAAATTTTATTTATCTATTTCACTTTTTCTTTTTTCTTTTTTAATTATGAAGACACTTTTACCATCTGATCAATTCATAATGGAGAATTATTGCATTATTGCATTTTCACTAAGAAATCTGTACAGTAACTTACAGAAGTACATGGACTGAAAACAGTGTTTCATGTTGTCAGATGTTTCAGATACTCTCCATCTGAGCATTTACTATTATTTCTGAGCATATAAAGAATCAGTTTTGCTCTGTTAGGGCTCTTCAGATCGATATTTTGCTCTCTAGCTTGTTAAAAGCACCAGCATATAAGGGTTTTCTAAAGAACTAGAGAATATCAAAGGTTTTCCAAACTGTATTTTGGTTGTGTTGCTCAGTGTGTTTGGATTAGAAGTGACGGATACCTTGCTGGCTGATGCAGAAGCATGTGCAGATCTTCCAGAGAGATCACTGGACGGCCTGTGTTTGTCTGCAGAGACGGAGAAGAACTTAAAAACTGGGCAGAATGAAAAAGCAGTCCCTCCAAAACCATCTCAGATCTATCCGTTTAATTCAGTTCTCATCTTGGAAACGTGCTGGTGAAGGAGAATTGTGTTTATGTTCGAGTTCCCGCAGGAGAAATCAGCGACAGCGGCTCTGAGATGTTTCTGTCCACAAACAACAAACACGACGCCGCAAAGAAAGTTCATTCACATTCCAGCGGTTTAGAGTTGCAAGCGAACGGCTCCTAGGTACAATGAACAGCATGATGTTTATTTCTGTTTTGATTCACGCTTTAATTAGATTGAATGGGCAACGAGAGAATTCTTGAGAAAGAAGAAGTGATTGAGGTTTGCTTCTGATTAAACCACTGCTGTTTGTCTGAGCAATGGAGGACGGGGAACCGTACGAGTGTTGGGGAAACCTGTCTGGAAGCAGTTATTATTATTATTTTTAAATCTAACATTTTTAAGTCATGAATTTATTTGTCCACATGGAAAAAGTTGCAACATGCCAAATTAAATCTAGGAAACTCTAGTTTGTAAACTAACAGACATTTATTTAATGCTAAGTGTAATTCAAATCTGTTAACATATTTACTGATATATCACTCGAGACTTACTGATATAAAGATCAAGACAAACTTTAAGTTGGCTTGAGAAAGCCGGACCACAAAGTTTGAAAAGTTTTAAAAAGTTTGATGTTTTTCCAGTTTGAAATTGCTTGAAGCATGATTTCTAGCATGATTAGCAAATCACTAACATGTTGCTAGCAATCCTATTCTATTCTATTCTATATGCAATTCTATAGCAATCTATTTTTATTTAAAAATGTTTATATTTTAAATTTCTATGTATGTGTGTATGTATTTATTTACAGGAAATTAATTGACATTAAAAAAACACTGAATTCAAGTAAATGGTTTATTAATAAAATTAGGTAAATAAAGATCATTTATGAATTTTATTTAATTTTTGTTTTTATTATTTTATTTTATTTGTTTTTATTTATTATATTATATTATGACATATATTATATTATATAATTGTAAATATAATAGATAGATAGATTGATAGATAGATAGATATAGATATACAAAACATAAATATGATAAAATATAAAAATAAAAGCTAAATCAAAATATTAATAAATATTAATTATATTATATTAATTATATTATATTATGACATATATTATATCATATAATTGTAAATATACATAAATATAGATGTACAAAATATAAATATGATAAAATACAAAAATAAAAGCTAATTCAAAATATTGATAATTATTAATTATATTAAATTATATTAATTATATTATATTATGACATATATCATATATATAATTGTAAATATACGATATATATACATACATAGATATATATATAGATAAAATACAAAAATAAAAGCTAATTCAAAATATTAATAAATATTAATTATATTATATTATATAACTGTAAAACATATATAAATATGATAAATATATACAAAATATAAAAATAAAAGCTAATTCAAAATATTAATAAATATTAATTATATTATATTATATTATATTATATTATATTAATTGTATTATGACATATATTATATTATATAATTGTAATATATATAGATAGATAGATAGATAGATAGATAGATAGATATAAAAATATAAATATGTCAACAGGTCTTTTTTTTCTAAATAAAAAATATAAATAAGAAAATCACCTTTAAAGTTGTCCAAATGACGTTCTTAGCAATGCATATTACTAATCAAAAATTAATTTATATTTATGGTTGGAAATTTAAAAAATATCTTCATGGAACATGATCTTTACTTAATATCCTAATGATTTTTGGCATAAAATTAAAATCAATAATTTTGACCCTGTTTTTTGGGCTATTGCTACAAATATACCTGTGCTCCAGGGTCACATATAATAAACAGATGGATAGATAGATAGATATGGATAATATGGAAAATTGTCTAAGAATTGATAATTGTAGCAGTATTTTCATGCTAGCGTGATGTTTTTCTTTATGCGATCAGGTTTGGTTCATTAGCGGCGCAGTCTGACAGAAGAAACGGCTTCTGTTTGCTTCAGCTTTTATCGTGTCTGTAAAAGTGAGGCCGTATGAGCGATGACGGGAACAAAACACAGGCCTGTTGTGAGCCGACCCTCTTAACACCAAATAAATAATGACTTTAAAGTTCACAGGCTGAAAAAAGAGCCTGGAACGGGACGAGTGGACGTGTCCAATTAAACCCGAAGCACTAAAGACGCCTGAATGAAACAGAATAAAAGACATCACCTTTTCTGGCTGCTTTATGTGGTTTAGTTTACTGTTCTGAACTAGGGCTGGGAATCAATTTAAAAAAGAATCGATTCAGAGCCACTGGGAATCTTTAGAATCTGATTCATTGTCATGATCCGCCTCTTTCAGACGGTACGTTTCAGTTAAAAAAAAACAACTGCAGCTTGTTAATAGTGTTGAAAAGCTGAATTCATTTCGTTTTCATGATCTGGTTCTTTCGGACAGTTTATTTCAATGAATCAGTTCAAACATAGTGGCGAGAAGAACTGATTCGTTTCCGTGATTCGATTCTTTTGGATGATTCATTTCAATGAATCGGATTAAAACTGCAACTCATCAATAGTGATGAAAATTTTACAAACTGAAACAATATTTTAGTTTTATTAATATACTATTATAGTTAAACAATAAATAATTTGTCCAATTTTAGTGAAAAGGAAAGTGTTAAGTGTTTCATTAATAAACAATCATAACTTGTTATAAATAATTCATATTCATTTTTAGTTTTAGATTTTCCGTATTCATTTTATTTTAAACTAAACAAATAATTTGTCCAATTTTAGTGAAACTGAAACTTATTACATACTATTGTAGTTATTATTAATAATTCAGATTATTTTTTATTATTTTATTTTAATTTTAAACTAAATAAATAATTTGTCTAATTTTAGTTAAACTGAAATAGCTGTTTTAGTTTCATAAATACACAATTATAGTTGTTATTAATATTTTAAATTATTTTATATATATTATTTTTATATTTTCATTTTAATTTTAAGCTAAATAATCATTAATTTGTTTAATCTTAAACTGATACAATGTTATTTTAATGTATTAATATATTATCATTTAATTTATATATATATATATATATATCAATTATATTTATATATATATATATATATATATATATTAATTATTATTATTATTAACAATCAATAATTTGTCTAATTTTATTTAAACTGAAATAGCTTTTTTAGTTTCATAAATACACAATTATAGTTGTTATTAATATTTTATATTAGTTTTTATTTTTATATTTTCTGTATTAATTTAATTTAATATTTTAAATTATTTTATATATATTATTTTTATATTTTAATTTTAAGCGAAATAATCATTAATTTGTTTAATCTTAAACTGATTATGTGTTATTTTAATGTATTAATATATTATCATTTAATTTATATATATATATATATATCAATTATATTTATATATATATATATATATATATATATATATATATATTTATATATATATATATATATATATATATATATATATATATATTAATTATTATTATTATTATTAATAATCAATAATTTGTCTAATTTTATTTAAACTGAAATAGCTTTTTTAGTTTCATAAATACACAATTATAGTTGTTATTAATATTTTATATTAGTTTTTATTTTTATATTTTCTGTATTCATTTAATTTTAAGCTAAATAATAATTAATTTGTTAATCTTAAATATTATTTTAGCTTTATTATTTTCCATTAAAATTATTACTAATATTTCAGATTATTTTTAATGCTTTATTTTCTGTATTCACTTTAATTTTAAACTTAACTGTAAATTATTGTCACATTTTAGATAAACTGAAACTTATTCATATACCATTAAAGTTATTATTAATATTTGAGATTATTTTTATTGTTATATTTTCTGTATTCATTTTAATTTTAAACTAAATCGTCTAATTTAATTTAAACTGAAATAGCTGTTTTACTTTCATAAATACACAAGTATAGTTGTTATTAATATTTTTTATTATTTTAATTTTTTTGTATTCATTTCAATGTTAAGTTAAATAATAATTAATTTGTTTAATCTTAAACTGAAACCATGTTATTTTAGTTTTATTAATATACTATTATAGTTATTATTAATCACAGATTATTTCTTATATTTTCTCAACACATTTTTATTTTAAACTAAACAATAAAGATGTCCAATTTTAGTTCAACTGAAACTTAATATACTATTAGTTATTATTAATAATTGAGATTATTTTTATTGTTATATTTTCTGTATTCATTTTAATTTTAAACTAAATAAGTAATTAGTCTTATTTTAGTTAATCTGAAATAGCTGTTTTAGTTTTACAAATATACTATTACTATTATAGTTGATATTAATATTTTAAATTTTTTTTATATATATATTCTGTATTCATTTTAATTTGAAGATAAATTTAGTTAAATATTATTTTCATTTTATTAATATAATATTATAGTTATTAATAATAATAATAATTCAGATTATTTGTATTGCTTTATTTTCTGTATTCACTTGAATTTTGAACTAAACAATAAAATAAATAGTCAAATTTTAGTTAAACCGAAACTTAATATACTACTACAGTTAATATTAATATTTAAGATTATTTTTATTGTTATATTTTCTCTGTATTCATTTTAAATGTAAGTACAATAATTAGTCTAATTTTAGTTTAACTGAAATAGCTGTTTTACTTTCATAAATATACTCTACTATAGTTGTTATTAATATTTTACATTAGTTAATTTTTATTTTTATTATTTAGTTTCATCAATTATTTTATTATTTTTTAATTTTCTTCATAAATTTTAATTTTAAGCTAAGTAATAATTAATTTGTCTGATCTTAAACTGAAACAATGTTATTTTAGATTTATTACTATACTATTATAGTCATTTATAATTCTGATATTTTTATTGCTTTATTATCTGTATTCATTTTAATTTTAAACTAAACAATAAATACTTTCTCTAATTTTATTTAAACTGAAATAGTTTTAGTTTCATAAATACACAATTATAGTTGTTATTAATATTTTAAATTAGTTTTTATTTTCATATTTTCTGTATTCATTTAAACAATCATTTGTTAATCTTAAACGTTATTTTAGCTTTATTATTTTCCATAAAAACTATTATTAATAATTCAGATTATTTTTATTGCTTTATTTTCTGTATTCACTTTTTAATAATAATTAAAATTATTTAAAAATAATTTTAAACTAAACAATAAATAATTTGTCAAATTTTAGTTAAACTGAAACTTAATATACTATTAAAGTTATTATTAATATTTGAGATTATTTTTATTGTTATATTTTCTGAATTCATTTTAATTTTAAACTAAATAATAATTAATTTGTCTAATCTTAAACGGAAACAATGTTATTTTAGTTTTATTATCATACTATTATAGTTATTATTGTTATTCATTTTAATTTAAAACTAAATAAATAATTTGTCAAATTTCAGTCAAACTGAATCAGTGTTAGTTTAGTATCATTAATGTACTATTATAGTTGTTATTAATATTTTAAGTGTTTAATTTTAATTTGAAATTTATTACAAAAGTATTATAATTAATACAATATATTTTTAATTAATTCATTTTTTTTTTTTTTTTTTAATTTCCAAACAATACTGATAAGCATGATATGTGTTTGTTAATGTCATTCTGAAGTGTGACTCCTTTTGGGTGATATGAGATGTTGGTGATGGTTTTAACTAACTAACTAACTCACTAACTAACCACTAAACCTGCATGGAAACGCAGTGAGAGAAAGACAGGGTTTGGTCGTTTGACCTCCGTTGGGTTTCGTCAGACGGGCCGCAGCAGATCCGTTCGATTAGACGCGGCCGCTCGAGTTTCTCCTGCCGTAACCGCACCGGTGAACCGCATCCGATCCGATCCGCAGAGTTTCTCCAGAGCAGATGGAGCTACAGATTCACGGCGGAGGACGACAGGAGCATCTGGACGTGTGGAAAAACCATCAACGGAGCGACGCTGGCCTGACGGGAGCTTTTCCAGCCGCGAAACACGACACAGTGAGAAATAAACCCACACCGCAAACTAGAATTACACTAGTGAAGTGAACATTCAGGCCACTGGAGCAATATAACACAGACAAACACTCACACAGCAGCTTTAGTTTCGTTTGGACTACAAAGAAAACATATTTTAAAATTTTAAAAAATATTTAAAAATACTTAATATTTTGATTTGTTTGTCATTTTTATTCTGCACTAATTTTAATTTAACTAAGTAATAATTTAGCACATTTTAGTTCAACTGAAACCGTGTTGTTTTAGTTTCATTAATACACTATTATTATTTTTATAAATATTTTGAATTTTTATATTTTCTGTATTCATTTTATTTAAATATATATATATATATTATTTTGTCTAATTTCATTAATAGTTTCGTTTATATCCTGTCATAGTTTTATTAATATTTTGGATTGTTTTTCATTTTTATTCTGTACTAATTTTAATTAAGTAAATAATAATTTAGCTCATTTTAGTTCAACTGAAATAGTGTTGTTTTAGTTTCATTAATACACTATTATTATTTTGAATTAGTGTTTATTTTTATATTTTCTGTATTCATTTTATTAAAATATATATATATAATTTTGTCTAATTTCATTAATAGTTTCATTTATATCCTGTCAGTTTTATTAATATTTTGGATTGTTTGTAATTTTTAATTTAACTAAATAATAATTTAGCTCATTTTAGTTTAACCGAAACCATGTTGTTTTATTTTCATTAATACACTATTATTATTTTTATTAATATTTAGAATTAGTGTTTATTTTTATATTTTCTGTATTAATTTTATTTTAAACAAAAAAATATTTTGTCTAATTTCATTAATAGTTTCGTTTATATCCTGTCATAGTTTTATTAACATTTTGAATTGTTTTTATTATTATTTTAATTTAACTAAATAATAATTTTGCCCATTTTAGTTCAACTGAAACTGTTTTTTTATTAAATACATTTTGAATTGTTTTTTAATTTTTATTATTCATTTTAAAACAAAAAATTTAATTAGTCTAAATAATAGTTTCATTTATATCTCATTTTTAGTTCAATTTTTATTCTGAAACCCATTTTAGTGTTGTTTTAATTTCATTAATACACTATTATTATTTTTATTAATATTTTGAATTATTTAAATGTTAATTTTAATATTTTTCATTAATAGTTTCATTTATATCCTGTCAGTTTTATTAATATTTTGGATTGTTTGTAATTTTTATAAATAATAATTTAGCTCATTTGTTTTTTTTTTTAAACAAAAAAATACACTATTATTATTTTTATTAATATTTTGAATTAGTGTTAATTTTAATATTTTATGTATTCATTTTATTTTAAACAAAAAAATAATTAATTAGTCTAATTTCATTAATAGTTTCATTTATATCCTGTCATAGTTCTATTAATATTTTGGATTGTTTTTAATTTTTATTCTGTAATAATTTTAATTTTAATTATATAATAAATTAAACCCATTTTAGTTCAACTGAAAGTGTTGTTTTAATTTCATTAATACACTATTATTATTTTTAATAATATTTTGAATTAGTTTGTTTTTATATTTTCTGTACTCATTTTATTTAAATAAAAAAAATATATATTTTGTCTAATTTCTAAATAATAATTATAATAATAATAAACTAAATAATAATTTAGCTAATTTTAGTTTAACTGAAACAGTGTTGTTTTAGTTTCATTAATACCCTATTATTATTTTGAATTAGTGTTTATTTTTATATTTGCTGTATTCATTTTATTTTAAACAAAAAATAATTAATTGGTCTAATTTCATTATACATTATTAATCATTTGAATTGTTTTGGTATTTTCTGTATTTATGTTAAATTTAATACATTTCTCTCATTTTGATGTTTTTGTTATTTTTATTAGTTTTCTAAAAAAAAATCTGTATAGCATTTTTTTCCAAATTAGTTTATTTTATTACTTCAAGTTAGTTTCAGTAATCATGTAATCAGAAATCAACTATCATAGTTTATATTAATATTTAGTTTTTATATTTATATTTTAAACTACACAGTAATGAACTTGTCTAATTTTAGTTAAACAGTATTATTTTGATTTAAGTAATGTTTTTTTAGTTTTTTTTTTTAAATTTGAAACTGTTTTTATTTTCAGATTTTCTGTATTTATTTTAATTAATTATTTTTGATTTTGATACTTTTGTTGTTGTCGTTTTAAGATATACTAAAAATAATTACAAATGATGGCAATTAGCTGATTTTTTTTTTAAATATGTTGTTCATATATTTTATATATATATATATAAATTTATGTATTATTTCAGGTAACATTCGTTTATTTTATTTCAAAAATAAAATACTTTTTAATTAAAAAAAATAATGATAGTTTTATATTTTTATTTTAGTTAGTTTCAGTAATATACTATTATAGTTGCTATTAATATTTGAAATTCGTTTTTATATTTTAAACCACATTATTTTTTATCATTTTGATTTAATGTTATTATAGTTTTTATTAATAATTAGAAATTGTTTTTATTTTCAGATTTTCTGTATTTATTGCAATTATTTTGTAATTTTGATAATTCTGTTGTTTTTGTTGTTGTTGTTTTGTTAATGCCTAAATAGTTTTTTATTAATTTTTGTTTCACTTTTAGATATTTTACTACTAATTAAGATATACTAAAATTAATTAAATTATTGATGGTAATTAGCAGATTTAAAAAAAAAAAATGTTTAAAAAGTTGTTCATATTTTTTACTTCATTTTTAAAATTCATTTATTATTTATTATTTATTTTATTTCAAAAATAATTTTTTAATTAAAACAAATTAATAAAAAATGTTAATGATAATTTTATATTTTTTTATTTTAGTTAGTTTCAGTAATATACTATTATAGTTGCTAGTAATATTTGAAATTCGTTTTTATATATATATTTTAAACTACATAGTAATTATTTTTATTATTTTGATTTCATTAATGTTATTATAGTTTTTATTAATAATTAGAAATTGTTTTTATTTGTTTTTATTTGTTGTTGTTTTAATGTCTAAATAGTTTTTATTAATTTTTGTTTCAATTTTAGTTATTTTATTACTAATTTAGAAATACTAAAAATCATTACGAATGATGGCAATTAGCAGATTTGTTATTTAACATGTTTAAAAAGTTTTTATTAATTTACATTTTGTAATATATATATATATATATATATATATATATATATATATCAGGTAATATTTATTATTTATTTTATTTATTTCAAAAATAATTTTTTTTTTTAAATAAAATATTTTTAGTTATAATATCCCTGAACTGAAGAGGGATTTGATGTGTTTATAAACTTCTCCGGTAGCATAAAGTGCACTGATGTGTAAAAAGTGAAATAAGATGTGAATTACAGTAGTGCTGTGGTTTGTCTGACCTGATTGTTTAGTGCAGTTTCGAGCGTCCGAGAGCGACCCGCCGCTGCTGTTCTGCTTCTGTTTGCACACTCGGGACGGGGCGTATGTGCTCTCAGGTAAACGCTGGCGGACGAAGGGCATCAGAGTCCCGCGTCTGACGTCTTTACCATCAACCCTGATCGCAGAGAGCGTTTCAGTAGCGTCTCTAAACATCACATACTAGTGAACACTTGACCTGCTGCTCACATTTTGTTCAGATTGGCGATGGCCTGCAGGAGCGTGTCCTTTCCTCCTCCGCTGGATGCGGGCCGAAGACGGCCTGACCTTTGACCTCTGACCCCAGACTGGGAGGAAACAGCGCCACCAACCCTGAACAACGAGAAATCACTGGTGAGTGTTTATAGAAAACTCCTCAAAACACGTGTTTCAAAGAGCTCATTTACAGGGAAATCTGTATTTTCTCTACATACAGAGGTTTTAAAAGAAATGAAGCACAAACCGTCTGTTTAATAAGAGTCAGACAGAGACTGGAAAATGATTATGAAACACTACTTTACGACAGTATGTTTTTTGCTGCAGAAATTTTGACTAACATCATAAATGGGAAAAAAATGAAATGCTACAACAGTGTTTGGCTCCAGATCTGTGTTATTTGAGTATTATTTACATTGTGTTATATTTTACTAATATTCTGAATTAGACTTATTTATTTAAGTGTTTTTTTATTTTAATTTTAGGGTGTTTTTGTCATTTTGTTATGTATTTCTTTAACTGTTTGTTTGTTTGTTTTAGTGTTTTTTTTTTTTTTTTAATTTTAGGGTGTTTTTTGTCATTTTGTTATGCATTTGTGTACTTATTTATTGATTGATTGATTGATTTATGTAAGTGTTTATTTTAATTTTGTAAGTATTTATTTTCATTTTTGTAAGTATTTATTTATTTATTTATTTATTTATTTAAGTGTTTATTTATTTTAACTTTATTTTTTGTCATTTTATTATGCATTTCTGTAACTACTTATTTATTTATTTATTTAAGTGTTTATTTTAATTTAAGGCATTTTTGTCATTCTGTTATGCATTTCTGTAACTATTTATTTATTTATTTATTTATTTATAAGTGTTTATTTTCATTTTAGGGCGTTTTTGTCATTTTGTAGTGCATTTATTTATTTTTTATATATTTTATATTTACATATATTTTTATATATTTTACATATTTTATATATTTTATTTATGTGTTTATTTTTTTAATATTTATTTTATTTATTTATTTATTTATTTATTTATAAGTGTTTATTTTCATTTTAGGGCATTTTTGTCATTTTGTAGCACATTTATTTATTTTTTATATATTTTATATTTATAAATATTTTAGATATTTTTTATATATTATTTATATATTTCATATATTTTATTTATGTGTTTATTTATTTTATTTTTATTTATTTATTTATAAATGTTTATTTTCATTTTAGGGCATTTTTGTCATTTTGTAGTGCATTTATTTATTTTTTTTAGATATTTTATATTTACAAATATTTTATATATTTTTGTATATTATTTATATATTTCATATTTTATATATTTTATTTATGTGTTTATTTATTTTATTTATATTTATTTATTTATAAGTGTTTATTTTCATTTTAGGGCATTTTTGTCATTTTGTAGTGCATTTATTTATTTTTTATATATTTTATATTTATATATATTTTATATATTTATATATTTTTTATATATTATTTATATTTTTTATTTATGTGTTTATTTATTTTAATTTTATGGTGTTGTCATTTTGTTATGCATTTCCATAACTATTTATTTATTTATTTAAGTGTTTATTTTCATTTAAAGCATTTTTGTCATTCTGTTACACATTTCTGTAACTATTTATTTATTTATTTTTAAGTGCTTATTTTCATTTTACGGCTTTTTGTCATTTTGTAGTGCATTTCTTTAACTATTTATTTATTTATTTATTTATTTATTTATTTATGTATGTATGTATTTATTTATTTATTTATTTATGCGTTTATTTTCATTTAAGGCTTTTTGTCATTTAATTATGCATTTCTGTAACTAACGATTTATTTATTTATTAAGTTAAGTGTTTATTTATTTCAATTGGAGTTTTTTTCTCATTTTGTTATGCATTTCTTTAACTATTTATTTATTTAACTTTTATTTATTTTAATATATGGGTGTTTTTGTAATTTAGTTATGCATTTCTGTAACTATGTGTTTGTTTGTTTATGTATTCATTTATTTGTTTTGCTATTTAGGTTTCTTTTTTCCCTTTTTCCAGTTTAGTTTTAGATCATTTTTTAGTTTTTATTTATTTCTCATTGGTAATTTTAGTGCTTCAGCTTGCCAGGGCAACATTGATAACTTTTTTTTAAATATAAGTATTATATACATTTATGTTATAATCATATAATTTATATAATATTTAAATATTTTTCTAATAATTGTAGTTACCTGCTGCAGACAGCGTGTTTCCTTCGCAAATGCATCTGTGTCATTCATTACAAGTGTTGTAGCTCTAGTGATAATACTGACAAATCAGTGACTAAGACGCGGCTGAGCTCCTCCTGAGGTGTTCTGTGAAGGAAAACGGTTTCATAAGTGGCTGAACTGTAATGAAGCTGTGCGTCTGCCGGCTAATGCGGGTTAAGTAGGGCCAATGCAGGAGAAATCCCTCAATTTCTCCTTAAGTCTAATTGAATTGTTTGTTTTAGGCCTTTTAAGTGTTCAGTGGAGTCTGTCGGGCTCCGGGACGCCGACACGGGCAGGTGACCTCTGACCTATGACCTCTGACCTCTGTGCGGATTGGAGGGTCTGAGGGCAGACGTGCTGGATGAGACGCAGATGTGGCGTCTCTGGATCAGGTTCTTGGTCTGCATTTGGTCTTGTTCAGAAAACCGTCTCGATCAGAGTTTCTCAAGCGGTTTTGCTTCTGGACGCAGATGCATTTTCTCCCTTTTTGTCTATTAGTTTTTATATTTTGTTTAATTTTTTCCTCCTTTAGCATTAGCATGACGGTTATTATAATGAATTAAAACTAAAACCATAAAACTTTTAACTTAAATAAAATATTAAAAACTAAATTTACTTTATTTTTCATTTTAATTTAGTTTAACTTAACATACTTAAATAACAGAGACTGAAATAGAAAACAAAATAAATATTAAAAATAATTACAAAATGCACAACAAAATAGCTGAAACTTTAATGAAAATTTAAAAGAAAATATTTAAAAAAATCACAAAAACTATTATAGCATCTTAATGATATAAACATAAGAAAATTAATAAGAAAATAAGGCTTTAAATAATTAGAATAAGGTAAAATAATTACATTTTAAATGAACTAATACCAATTAATTATTAATTATTAACCATTATTATTATTATTATTATTATTTAAATCATTATAAGAATATATCATTATTAAATAAAATTAAAACAGAAATAAATAAATTAATAAATAAAATTAAAACAAATAAATAAATTAAATTAAATTAAATTAAAAAATATACAATTATTTTTAAACGTAAATGAGTATTTTTACATAACGGTAATATTTCTTGTATTTCTTAAATAACTGAGACTGAAATAAATAAAACAATAAAAATACTTTTAAAAATGCACAACAAAATAGCTAAATATTAAAATAAAAATTAAAATAAAAAAATAATAAAAATTATTATGGTATTCTAATGATATAAAAATAAGAAAACTAATAAAGGAAATAAAGCTTTAAATAAAGAGAATAAAGCCTTAAATAATTAAAATAAAGTAAAATAAAGTCATTTTAAATGAACATTTTAAATTAATAATTATTATTAATAGTAAAAATAATCATTATTAAATTATAATATGAAATATATACTATAATACTATTGTAGTATCTTAATGATATCAAAATAAAAAAAATAATAATTAAATGTCATTTTAAATGAACTAATACTAATGAATTATTAATAATTATTATTAACAGTAAAATAGCCATTATTAAATTATAACATGAAACATTATATATATATATATATATATATAATAAAGACAAATAAACAAAAACAATTACATGTACAATTGTTTTTAAACTTAAATGAGTATTTTTACATGTTATATTTCTTAAATAACTGAGACTGAATTAAAAAATAAAATAAATATTAAAAATAATTACAAAATGAACAGCAAAATAGCTGAAACTTTAATAATTATTCAAATGAAAACAAAAAAATCATAAAACTATTATAGTATCTTAATGATATCAATAAAGAAAATAAAGCTTTAAATAATTAAAATACAGTAAAATAATTTACTTTTAATTATTAATACTAATTAATTATTAATAGTTACTATTAATAGTAAAAATAATCATTATAAAATTATAATATGAAACATTATGTATATGCATTATATATACAGATACATAATAAAAATGTAAATAAATAAACATTAAATTCAAATTTATACAATATATTTTTAAACTTAAGAATCAATGAGAATAAAATTTATAATATTTTATAATAATATTTTAATATATATATATATATATATATATATATATATATAATGTCTGCCATTAGAATTAAGTATGTAATTAGGTAAAACGAGCATTTTTACTGTGTATTATAAGGTTTCCATTTACAGCATGTATGACACTAGATTTAGTTTAAAAGCAATAAAATACAGGACAGTGTAGATTTATAGCAGCAGGCGAATCTGCATGAAGCAAACGTCACTAGTGTTGATCGATTAGTGAGAATCTGAGCAGTGAAGCAGCATGATTATGGTAAGGGAAGGGGTTTATGGGTTTGGCGTGTGATGTGTGTGATTTGTTGTCGTGTCTGTGCAGACGCAGCTGTTCAGGCTCTGTTCTCTTGCGTTGGGCTCGTTGTTCGCGCGTTTACGGCTTTGGTTATCGGCCGTATACGACCCGCGACCCGCCGCTGAACTCAGACCCACGACACAGCAGCGAGGTCTGAAGGTGATGGAGGGGTTTAATGAGCTTTCTGAGACTCTCCAGACACATTTTCCCATTTGCTGAAGAGTCGCCTTCAGACGCTCACAAGAAACACAACACAAGACAATAACACAGCCAGTTTGGTACATCTTTAGTGACCCAAATATGAATAAATGTCCTCCAACCTGTCAAATCCAGGGCATATTTCATCCCAAAATCAAAGAAAGATGTAACAAATTATAATGTAAAAAATAATGTTAAAATAATTTAAAAAAATAAAACTAAATTTAGGAAATAAATTTATAAAATTAGATGAAAATCTAATTAAATTTGTTTAATTATATTTGGTTTTTGTTCAGTTTATTTAACTTAACATAATTTCTTCATTTTGGGTTGAAATGTGACTTTAATGAACGGCAAACACCTTCCTAATATTTTTACATTTTTTTTACATTACTTTTTTTTTTGCTGTAATGTAAAAAAAATTTCTTGAAATAAAAAAAATCTATTAAATGAGTTTAATTATATTTTGTTTTTGTTCAATCGATTTGTTTAACTTAACATAATCTCCTTATTTGGGGGTGAAATATGACTGTTTTAATGAACAGCAAACACCTTTCTAATTTTAATTATTATTTTTACATTTTTATTTATTTATTTTTTTTTTACATTTTTTACTTTTTTTTTTTACATTACAGTAAAATTTCAATAAATAAATAATTCCTACTGACTCTAAAACAGGCTTAAATTTCTTAATAAAATCATTTTTCTTTTATAACATTTATTCTTTTGTTTATTTTGGGGTAAAATGTGACTTTTGTTTTAATGAACGGGAAACATCTTTCTAATTTAAATTATTATTTTTACATTTTATTACATTACATTTTTACATTACAGTAAAATTTAAATAAATAAAATTACTCTAAAACAGGCTTACATTTCTTAATAAAAATATTATTTTCTTATATAACATCTATTCTTTTGTTTATTTTGGGGTGAAATGTGACTTGTTTTAATGATTAACACACATCTTTCAAATTCTAATTACTGTAATGTCAAAAATAATGTAAAAAATAAAAATAATAAAAATAATTTGGAAAATAAATTTTAAAACTGACATGAAATCAAATTAAATTTGTTTAATTATATTTAGTTTTTGTTCAATTTGTTTAACAACATCATTTCTTCATTCTTCAAGAATGAAATAAAAGTAATGAAATTAATCTGACTGGTTCTAAAACAGACTTGCATTTCTTTATAAATTAATTTATCTTATACAGTTTCTTTTCTTTTAATTTTAAGAAGAATTTTGTTAGATTTTCACAATAAGTAAACATCGTCCAAATGAAAAGACAAATGTACAAATAATAATAAAATTTAAATAATGAAATAAATCTAAAAAATAAATAAAAATAAATCTAATTATAATTTCTATTTGTTAAATTTGTTTAACATATAAATAAAATAAAACAATAATAGCAATTAAATAATAAATAAATATAGATACAACTACTTTGTCAATTTAAGAATAATATAGTTCTAACATATCGTTTCAGCATATTTAGTACAGTTTACTGCATTTTTACATTATTTTCCTGTTAAAATGACTGTCATTTTTCACAGAAATCTCTCATGTTTCTCATCAGAAGCGTCTCTGGTCAGAATGCAGAATGAAGAAGCTTCTTCTCGGACTCAGAAGACAGACAGGTGAGTGTGTGTGTGTGTGTGGATGAATTGGGCGACTTCAAACAGGATCTGAATGCCGTGGATCTGCAGGGAGTCTCACACACACACAGTAAAGCAAACATCAGGCTCTTTACACACAGCAGGACGGACAACTGCTCGGGTCCGAGCGCCGCGGGGAGCCACAAACGCCTCCAAACAGCCAGACGCACAAACACTCACAAACTACACAAACCAGCGTGTGGATCTCATCAAACCTGATGTTCAGCTCATAATTCACCAACAACCGAGAGACAACTACCACAAATTGCATTGTGACTTATTTTTATGATAATTTTTATGATAATCTAATTACATTGTGAAAATTTGTAAATAAAAATAATAAAATTAAAACTATGAAATAAATGATAAAATATAAATATAATGCAATGTCTGCTAAGTTTATTTACATACTTGCATAATTTACAACATTTCTGTAGATCGAAGTTTACAGCATTTTTCCAATATTTGCCAAAATAATGAATGTGAAGAATTTAAGACATAAAATTTATTAAATGTTAAAATAAATACTATAAATGTATATTTTTTTTATTTTAGAGGACTATTTACAATTTAATTTACAGCAGTAATATATTTATACCTTTGTTCTTTTATTTGAGTTAAAACAATAATTTTATAATAAAAAAATAAAATAAACATATATATAATGCAATGTGCGCTAGGTTCACATTATTTACACATTTGCATAATTTACAAAATATCTGTAGATCAAAGTTTACAGCATTTTTCCAATATTTGCCAAAATAATGAATGTGAAGAATTTAAGACATTAAATTTATTAAATGTTAAAATAAATACTATAAATGTATATTTTTTTTATTTTAGAGGATTATTTACAATTTAATTTACAGCAGTAATATATTTATACCTTTGTTCTTTTATTTGAGTTAAAACAATAATTTTATAATAAAAAAATAAAATAAACATATATATAATGCAATGTGCGCTAGGTTCACATTATTTACACATTTGCATAGTTTACAGCATTTTTCAAATAATTGCCAAAATAATGAATGTGAAGAATTTAAGACATTAATAATATATAAATAAACATAAATTAAATATTAAAATAAATATTATAATTATATTTTTTACTGTACAGGGCTATTTACAATTTAATTTACAACTGTAATAGACGTATAACTTTGTTCTTTTATTTGAGTTAGAATAAATAATAAATAAATATAATGCAATGTGCACTAGGTTCACATTATTTACACATTTGCATAATTTACAAAATATCTGTAGATCAAAGTTTACAGCATTTTTCCAATATTTGCCAAAATAATGAATGTGAAGAATTTAAGACATCAAATAAATTAAATATTAAAATAAATATTATAATTGTATTTTTTTTATTCTACAGGACTATTTACATTTTGATTTACAAAAGGAATATATTTATACCTTTATTCTTTTATTGGAGTTAAAACAATAATATAATAATAAATAAATAAATAAATAAACAAATATAATGCAATGTGCACTAGGTTCACATTATTTACACATTTGCATAATTTTTAATATTTTTGTCAAAGTTTACAGCATTTTTCAAATACTTGCCAAAATAATGAATGTGAAGAATTTAAGACATCAAATAAATTAAATATTAAAATAAATATTATAATTATATTTTTTAAGTCTACAGGTCTATTTACAATTTAATTTACAACTATAACATATTTATAACTTTGTTCTTTTATTTGAGTTAAAACAATAATATAATATAATAAATAAATAAATAAAATAAACAAATATAATGCAATCTGCACTAGGTTCACATTATTTACACATTTGCATAATTTTCAACATTTCTGTATCAAAGTTTACGGCATTTTTCAAATACTTGCCAAAATAATGAATGTGAAGAATTTAGGACATTAAATATATTAAATACTAAAAAAATTATATTTTTTATTTTATTTTACAGGACTATTTACAATTTAAGTTACAACAGTAATATATATTTTAAATGCATTATTGTACTTTTTTGTAATTTACCACAGTAATATGTTTATATCTTTGTTCTTTAATTATAGCTAAAACATTAATATAAAATTAAATTTAATAAAAAAGATAAAATTAAACGGTTAAATTTAATATTTTTTACAAGAACTACATTATTCTTGTCTTTAATGTTTTGCTTATTTAAATTAATAATACAGATAAAACGGGCTATAACAGTAACAAGAACTACTGATAAAAGAACGTGTGAAAACGTGCCATGAAAATAATTGCATAATGAAAATCTTCCTAAAAATACAGGCTTTGTTTTCTTCACACAAACCATAATTGCTTATTATTTCCTTTTTTCCTTTTAAATTCAGGGTGAACTGAGACTTGTTTTCGCCTCTTTTCCTCCGTGCAACGATCAAACGCCCGTTCGCAGGCCGCAGTGTTTGTGTGCAGAGGGTGAGGTCACCAAACCATCACAAAACGCTGCTTTTTATTAACCAAACGCACACAAACCATCAGTGCAGTCACGACCGCATCGCACCGGCGCGCGACTGGAAAGACCTGTAATTACCACAATGAGTCAACAGAGTATAAAACATAATTAAGATGAGCACAGGGATTCGAAGTAACCATTATAACCAGCAGGAGCCTTTGTAGCTTCAAAGGACACTGGCGGCCGAATCCTGACAGGACGCCATTCGTCATTTAAGGTCATGTGAATCATTTCACAATATCCTATTGGCAAATGAATCACTCTGAATGATTCACTCAAATCATTCCCAAAGCACTCTGACTCTGAGACCGAATCTGTAAATAAACAGCAGTTGTTCGTCTCTCAGTGTGTGAGGTCTGGATTGAATCCACCACAAACCCCAGAAGATCTGATAAACACACACTAACACACTTATTTATAGATGCACTGAGCGTTTACCACAGTAAACTGACACGTAATACACAGACATGATTATTTTAAACACTTGACTACACTAGATGAAGCAAGATCTTGATGTTGAAGTTGACAAGAAACTTTTTTCTATTTTATAAATGAATGTTTTTTTATCTTATGAAAATCTTCTTAAACCCCAACCATCTCAAGTTCATGGAACGAAGCCCCGCCTTAAACCACGCCCCGTCAAGATCATGCTCACAACAACTCATTAACAATCCACACAAAGAACTATGTCACACAGTAAACCCCACCCCTTTAAGCTCATGCAAATAATTCCCGCCTTAAACTCCGCCCTTTCATGCTCTCACGCTCTTTCAAGCTCATGCTCTTTTGCCTCTACTTTTCATTGCCACGCCCACATCTTAACATCCAAACAACAATGCATAGAGTTAAGTTCCGCCTTAAACCCCACCACTTCAAGCCCATATAACTAGGCTCCGCCTTAAAACTTTTACCCTTTAATGCTTATTTTTGCTTTGAGTGCCAAACCCACATACCAACAACCAATCAATAACCAACGCAAAGAGCTAAGTCAGACCGTAAACTCTGCCCCATCAAGCTCATATAATTAAACCCCACCCTTCAAGTTCACTTTTGAGATCTTAACTTACAATCAACAACCGATGAATAGAGCTAAGTCTCCACCCCTTCAAGTTCATTTAACTAAGTCCCGCCCAAAAATCCGCTCCTCATAGTACATTTCACTCAGATGTATGGTTTCAAATGGCCTTCACATCACATTTAACCCTCTGGGCCTCTTCGTTTAGGAGTCACACTTGGCTCCTTCACAGTCAAAACTGACGAAGCCTTGAAATGTAACTTTTTTTTTTTTTCAGGAAAATCATTGTAAAATATTTTTTTGAATAACATTTTTTGATTATTATTTAGAATTCTGAAGGGATTTTATGACAATATGCAATATTTATACAATTTTAATGAGCTATTTTTCCCCATTAGAATATATATTTATTTATATAATATTTTATAAATTATTCTTCAATAAATGCAACATTTCACATTAAAACAGAGTGAACACTTTTAAAAATCAAATTTTTTAAAGTGAGAATTGTGCCATTTGGTGTCATTAAAAAAAAAAAAAAAACATATTTTTTAAGCTCCTGTATATCTCTCCATATACATATACATACATACAGAAGCTTTTGGATAACCATTGTTTTTTTTTTTTACATATTTTATTAGGTTTTGCTTTTAGATTTACATTTAAACATTCTAAAAGACTACTTTTTGTCAAGGTTTGGATATTTTTGGTTAGATAAATATCAGGTTGCATTATGATTACAATCAAACATTAAAATACAAGAAAATTCCTCTCCTCATCTCACATATTCCCAAAATTTGCTCTGTTGCAGTCTTACCAGTTAATTTCTGAATGTGTGTGTGTTTGTGAGAGGAACTTGTATACTCGTGTATTTTTCCATTTATTAATTTTATTTTACACATTTGTGTGTTCATATAACTAATGCAACAAATGTCACAGAGTATCATCTAATTAAGTATTGTGAAAAGCGCTATACAAATAAATTTGAATTTTAATTCCGATGAAGCTACATTTTAAAAATGTAAAAATGACCGAAGAGGCCCAGAAGGTTAAGCGTTTTTTTTCACTGCATCATGTTCTGAGCCTTGTGAGTTTTTAACAAGCCATTTTAAGTTAAAACAAGGTCACTCTGACCAGTCCTCATGAGCACAGCACAGAAATACAGTAGAGCTCTACTGACACCTGCTGGAGATCATCTGACACAACATCATCACACTGAGCTTTCAGATGGACACTGATAGATACAATTATATATTGAATATAAAAATAAATATAATATACTTATTGTTTTTGAATAATATTATGTGTACAAAAACATGACATTATGACATTAAAATACTTTCAGTTTAATTAAAAATAATATTAACAGTTTCATACCTACCAGGGTGATTATTATTACTTAAAACTTTTTCGTGATTATCATTTTAGTTAACTGAAATAAAATCAACATATTTTACATAACTAAAATAAAATATAAAAAGAAATATTTAGAATTAGAATTATTTTATTTAATTAGTGACAGTTTCAGTTAATTTTGAAGAACTAAAACTAAAACTGAAATAAAAACTAATTAATTCATGTAGACTTACATTTAAAAATTAGTAAAACTTTAACTAAAATTAAACTAAAAAAATATATATATAAATAAAAGTTACAAATATTAATCTAAACTATAAAAGCACATCAATGACACTGCTGTGCAATTAATTTCACTTCATTATTACAGAAATGATCTAAATTAGTTTCTTACACGCTGCTGTATTATTGTGGTGATTCGTTCAGATCAGCTCGCCTCTAAATGACAAGTTCAAGCAAAGCAAATCACTTTACCTGTGAATCTGACAGTCTCTGCCTGTGCGAGTGTACGTTTGTGGTCAGAATAAACACATGCTGATGGTCAGAAATCATGAGAGCCGGTTCATTTCTCACCTGAGATCGGCCTGTGGTCCTGCTGGACGATCCTCTTGTGTGTTATAGGAATACAGCGCCTCCTGCTGGAACAAACCACAGTCACACTCAAACTACAACACCTGAATGAGTGAAATGGGATATTCAGTGTGGAAATAAAGGTAGGGTAGGACTTGAGTTTATCCATTAGCAATTCATTGGATGGTGAAAGTGTCTGTATGTGAATATGGTAGATCATAAGAGGCAGGATTATTTCCTTTAACTTTAACTAACAGCTTTGTTAATTGATATAAAGGTGAAATTAAATTAAATATAAATATTAGATAACAAATAAGAAATATTGCCTTGGCAATTAACTGAAATAAGTTTAAGTAGAAGCACTAAAATGAATAATTAGTAATAAATATAAGCTAAAACTGAGATTTAAAAACAAAAAAAGACTAAACCTAAATAGAGCAAAAACTAATTAAATTGACAAAAACACAAATCAAAATGACAAAGAAAAAATTAACTACAATTACAAATATATAAAAACATAAAAATATATAAAAATAAATATATAAAAACAAAACATAAATATGTAACTACAAAATATAAAAAATATAAAAATGTAAAACTATATAATCAAAAGACAATTCAAAATATGAATAAAACTATAATAGTATATAAAAATAATATATAAGAGTGATTAATGATATCAGTTAAAAGTCATTTTGGAGGTGGAGCAAAATATTACATTATGATAAAAGATAATAAAGACAAACACATCAAAATGTCTAAAAAAATTAACTACAATTAAATTAATATATTTTAAAATAATATAGAAAATATCAAAATAAAATATATAAAAGCATATAAAAATATAATAAAATACATAAAAACAAAACACAAATATATAACTTCAAAATATTAAAAATATAAAAAATGAAAAGACAATTCAAAATATGAATAAAACTATAATAGTATATAAAATACTAAAATAACACTAATAAGAGTGATTTATGATATCAGCTAAAGAAAAGTCATTTTAGAGTTGGTGCAAAATATTACATTATGATAAAAGATAATGAAGACAAACACAAATCAAAATGACTAAAAAAAATGAACTACAATTAAATATATTTTAAAATAATATAGAAAATATAAAACTAAAATATATAAAAGCATACAAAAAATATAACAATAAAATACATAAAAACAAAATATATAAAAATAAATATATAAAAACAAATCATAAATATATAACTACAAAACACAAAAAAGATAAAAATCTAAAAACAGAAACACAAAAACAAAAGCCAATTCAAAATATGAATAAAACTATAATAGTATATAAAAATACAAGAAAGCATATAAAGCATATCAAAAACATATAAAAGCATATAAAAAATATAAGAATAAAATACATTAAAAAATATAAAAATAAATATATAATATATAAATAAATATATAAATCAAAATGACTAAAAAAATAACTCTAATTAAATGAATACATTTTAAAATAATATAAAAAATATAACAATAAAATATATAAAAACACATAAAAAATAAATACAAATAAATATATAAAAACAAAACATAAATATATAACTATAAAATATTAAAAAGATAATTTAAAAACAGAAACACAAAAACAAAAGCCAATTCAAAATATGAATAAAACTATAATAGTATATAAAAATACTAAAATAACACTAATAAGAGTGATTTACGATATCAGCTAAAGAAAAGTCATTTTGGAAGGGGAGCAAAATATTACATTATGATAAAAGATAATGAAGCCAAACCTTTTCTTTAAAATCATCAAATTCTTAGACGAGTTGTGCAGTTGTATTTACTCTTTTGTTTCTAACTTGCCCCTTGATCATTAGATGTGCTGTCACAGATTTGGCTGAACTCTCACCTGCTGCTTGAGCAGTCGCTCTCTGTGTTCCTGCAATTTCTCGCTGTGATGAATTAATCCATGATCTCCTCCATAATAGATCCGTCTGTAGTCGTGCTCCTCTGGCCAGCAGACGGACGGACGTTTGGCCACGATTCGCACCGTCCGATACGGCACCTGATAATGAAACAGTTTGTTGAACCTATAGACAAAATATTGTTTATTGAGTATCATATTTGATGCATCATGCTTTTACGGCTCATATAGTCTGATAAAGTGAGAATATACAGGAAAAAACTTGTGCAATAATCTTACTGGTGTTCTTCGAACGTGTCTGTCATAGAGCCGTCTGATGCTGAGCTCCTTGTACGTCACTGAAACACACATTCGTAATCACACACTCATATTTTCAACCGCATTCATTCATTCAATACTCACTGATGACTGATCTGATTCTTCTTACTGTTAACTGCAGCTTGATCTAGAAGAGAGAAGAACAGATTTGATTCTATTTCATATTTAACATAACCATGAGTTTATTAATTCTGTTGTACAGTTACACGACCAGTCAAAAGTTTTTGAACAGTAAGATTTTAATATTTTTTAAAGACGTCTCTCCAAGCCTGCATTTATTTGATTCAAAGTGCAGTAAAAACTACAAAATTTAAAAATATTTTTACTATTTAAAATAACTGTTTTCTATTTGAATATATTTTAAAATATTTTTTTTTCATGTGATCAAAGCTGAATTTTCAGCATCATTACTCCTTTCAGTGTCACATGATCCTTCAGACATCATTATGATATGCTGATTTGATGTTTAAGAAACATTTCTGATTATTATCAATATTTAAAACAGCCGAGTGCATTTTTTTCAGGATTCTTTGATAATTAGAAAGATCCAAAAATCAGCATTTATCTGAAATAAAAAGCTTTTGTAACATTATACACTATACCATTTAAAAGCTTGGAGTCAGTATAATTTTTGTAATAATTTTAATATATATATATATATTTTTTTTTTTTTGATAGAAATTAACACTTTCACTTAATAACAAAAAAATAAAAAAAATTAACTACAATAAAATGAATATATTTTAAAATAATATAGAAAATATAAAAATAAAATATATAAAAGCATATAAAATTATAACAAGAACATATATAAAAACACAAAATATATAAAATAAATATATAAAAACAAAACATAAATAAATATCTTCAAAAAAAAAAAAATATTAGAAATTAAAAGACAATTCAAAATATGAATAAAACTATAATAGTATATAAATACACTAAAATAACACTAATAAGAGTGATTTATGATATCAGCTAAAGAAAAGCCATTTTGGAGGTGGAGCAAAATATTACATTATGATAAAAGATATTAAAAACAAACACAAATCAAAATGACAAAAAAAAATTAACTACAATTAAATTAATATATTTTAAAATACTATAGAAAATATAAAAATAAAATATATAAAAGCATATAAAAATATAACAATAAAATACATAAAAACATAAAATATATAAAAATAAATATATAAAAACAAAACATAAATATATAACTACAAAACACCAAAAAGATAACACTTTCACTTAGAAAGGATGCTTTAAATTGATCAAAAGTGATAAGTGATAAAGACATTTATAATGTTAAAAAAAGTTATTTATTTTAGATAAATGCTGTTCTTCTGCTATTCGTCACGAAACCTGAAATAATTCTACTCGGATATTTTTAACATAATAATAATAATAAATGTTTTTTGAGCAGCAAATCAGAATATTTTCATGATTTCTGAAGGATCATGTGACACTGAAGTCTGGAGTAATGATGCTGAAAATTCAGCACTGCATTACAAAAATAAATTACATTTTATAATATATTCACATAGAAAACAGTTATTTTAAATAGTAAAAATATTTCAGAATTTTACTGTTTTCGCTGTACTTTGAATCAAATAAATACAGGCTTGGTGAGCAGAAGAGACGTTAAAAAACAATAAAAATCTTACTGTTCAAAAACTTTTGACTTAATGTATGTAAAGTCATATATTTCAACTTTAATTAAGCTGGTTGTATCAGTAAACACAACACAATCTAATAGCAATTAAAAACTATTTTACGTTTTGGTAAGAATTTGTACAATATTACACCGCACTGGTGATAATTTATGGGTGGAGCTTAATTTTTAGTTCATTTTTCTCCGCAAAATGATGTAAAAATGTTTGTTTTTTTAGTATTTTTGTCATTTTCAAGTAAAAATATCTAAACATACTTGAATTAATATGTATTTACGTGAAGAAAAATTACAGAAGTCTTGTTTTCTAAAATATAGTTTTTGCTTAAAACAAGAACAAATATCTAAATTAAGTTAAAGTTCAAAAACATACTTGTATTTTTCAGAAAACAAACTTAATAACTAAGGTTATTTCACTTTTCAAGTAAATGTCTTGATGTTTATATATTTGTACTGCAAAAACAAGTCAAAAAATACTGAGGAAAAACATCAAACTGATCAGCTAATGGCGAGGAGAATACACTAATTAATACAGAGACACCACAGTTTTACTTTATTAACTGTGGTGTGTTGAAAACCATGTTTACGATGGTGAATTTAAGGGTAAACAATGTGTATAATACAACAAAAAAGCTGCGCTGAGGTAAAATGTGCCACGTCATTTTCGATATAAGTAACTTTATACATATCAGTGTTTGTGTATAATCAGAGGTGTAACTGGATTCGTTTTAATATTGATCAATTAATCGTGTGAAACCTGATGATGATGATGATGCTGCTCTTCTTCAGCTGGAAGTGATTAATGTGAATCAGCGAATCGCTGTCGCCCTCTGCAGGATCAGCGCGTTTTAGCATTAAAAACAAACTGGATCAGTGGTTCTCAGATCTGATCTATATATAATCATTATATATCTCTATTATAGATCAGTGGTTCTCAGAACTGCTCTGAGAGTCACTTCATAAGCATTTCACTGTTTCATTTGAGTAAAACAAGCGTCAAATATACACACAGAAATTTACAGGTATTCACGGCAAGTCAGCAACCAGTCAAAATAAAAGTTTGGTTTAACTTTATTATCATTCAGTATAATGTACGTGCCTACTGCTACTACTACTATTAATTAATAAACATTTATACAAATTCCTCACACAATATTTCTTCCATGTTTTAAATTTGAATAGTAAATCCCCTTTATTTGCCAAAAAAAAAATATAATTTTCATTAAAAGATCAATTAAATCAATATTTTATACCATCATTTGATAACCAGAAAAATACACAACAAAGAATTCCATAAGCCTATTGTAAAAAATAAATAAAAATTGTTTTTATGCATTCAAATAAACAGACATGCTAAAACATATTTGGTAACAATAAAAATTTATAGGGTCCTAAACATGTAATTTTTCTTAACTTTTAATAAATTGACAGTAAATTTTATAAGATTCATGGTTTTAATTAATTACACATGATGAAATACATTTTGATAAATAAAATTAAATTTAACCATTAAAAAGAAGACCAGAAAAATGAAAACAGAAAACAGAATTTGAAAAATAAATAAATAAAATTAAATTAAATTAAATTAAACGGAATTTGATTTCCATAAGGCTATTGTAAAAATAAATAAAAGTTGTTTTTATGCATTCAGATAAACAAACATGCTAAAACATATTTGGTAACAATAAAACGTAAAGTGAGAAAAAAAATTAAACGTTTCATGGGGTCCTAAACATGTAATTTTTCTTAACTTTTAATAAATTGACAGTAAATCAGATGAAAAAGATTCATGGTTTTAATTAATTACACATGATTAATTACATTTTGATTAACAAACTTAAATTTAACCACTAAAAAGAAGTCCAGGAAAATGAAAACGGAAAAACAGGAAAATTGGGAAAATTGGGAAAAAAAACAGGGCCCTATTTTTTTGCATGCAACTATATATTTGCTACAAATATGAATACATCTTTAAATTTATTATTTTATTTGTCTAACATCTTTTTGTAAAGTTATAATTTTGTTTTAATACTTTGATATGTTTGCTATTTGCAGTGATTACTATTTACTATTGTTAATAGTGTGACAAGGTCTTTAACCCCCGGTTTAATGCTCCTGGAAATTAGTAAATTAGAAATTACAGTAAATTGTTTTAAAATAAGTGTAATAACATTCATTTACAGAGTTTTTGAGCATGTTGGTGGTTTTCATTGCTACAGCTTCAGTGTTGTTGAGATGCAGATATATCTTGTTGCCCCAAATTTAAAGACTAAATAAAAATGACACAGTGGACATTGTTATTTTGGTGAGTAAATCCCACATTTACACATGCTTTACTTTACTTTATATTTACTACTTTACTATATTTCATAGAATTGGTGAGAATATTTCAAAGTTTACTTTAAAAAAACTAAGTACAACCCTAATTCTGGAAAAGTTGGGACATTTTGTAAAATTATAAAATCTGTGATTTGTTCATTCTATTTATCTTTTATTTCATTGACAAAAGTACAAAAATTTCCTTAGTTTTCACTGATCAACTGTAAATATAAACATATTTATTTATAAAATATGTATTTATTTATTTATTTATTTGAAGTATGCATCCCACTCCAAAAAAGTTGGGACCGGGGCAAAATAAAAGTGAAAAGGTTATAGAATAAACAAATAAACTGCTTTGAAACACAGCAAGCAGGTGAATTGGTAATAGCTGAGGGAATCATGTTTGGGTATAAATGGAGCTTCTCAGTCTTTACAAGCAAAGCTGAATCATCGGTCAAAATGTGTTTATATTAACAAAATAAAACTAAGTTGGCCGGTGAAAACACTGGATTTTTTTCTTTGTACTTAAGTCAATTAAATATAGGTTAAAGAGAAACAAATGACATATTCTGAATTTTATGGCATTTTACAAAATGCCCTAACGTTTAATTGGGGTTGTAGAAAGAAGGGAAACATGTGCTCCTCATTTTCAAAATAGTTACTATTTTAGTGCTGTCCTGATTTATATATTTGTTATAACTAAATTTCAAATCTTATTTTTCTTTTTTTCTTTTTTTGTCAGTGTGTTGTGCCAGCTATAATAATAATAATGTTTCTTAAGC
This sequence comes from Labeo rohita, assembly GCF_022985175.1. Taxonomy (NCBI): domain Eukaryota; kingdom Metazoa; phylum Chordata; class Actinopteri; order Cypriniformes; family Cyprinidae; genus Labeo; species Labeo rohita. The sequence continues at coordinate 29,198,158 of NC_066893.1, forward strand.
AACAATCAGCATAATTTCTGAAAGATCATGTGAAGCTGTAGTAATGTACTGTAGTTTAACATGAGAAGAAACACATTTTAAAATATATTCAAATAAAAAGTTTTTTTTTTTAATGGTAGATTTACTGTTACTGTAGGCTGTTTTTTTTAAACAAACAAATGCAACTTTTTTATGAACCCATTAACAAATCATACTGACCTTTTTTAATGCTAGTGTTTATTATAGGCTATATTTTATTTATAATATATAGGCCCGTTTTGAAAGCATGTATCTTGACCCTTAAAACAGCTCATACATAATACATATATATATATATATATATATTGTAACAACTGGCTGTTGTTCGTTAGAACGTGGGCTAACGGGAGCTAAGCTGTACTATTAAACTTTCTCTAAGCTAGTTGCCAGCAGGGTGCTAGCACCTACACGCACTTTAACGTTGTTAGTAAAACGCGAGCACTCGTGTCCCATACACCGCACGACTCTGAGTGTCTCTGTAAGCAAGTGCACCGACAGAATAATCCAGCAGAAGGCAGTACTGTCGTCTTACATCTTTTAATTAGAACACACAGTAAGAACTTCCACATGCAAGGCCATATCAACAAGTCCCTCCCCTACACATCTCTCTCCATGATGGTAACAGTTACACTTTTTATATAACAGTGCTGCAAATGAACCAAACCCAACCAAACTGACTTGAACATAAACACACATAACATAACTAATGCCAAAACCTTACTGTCTTGCTTAAATAACGCAAAAATAAGTAAACTCTAAAGAATTACCCATAATGCACCCAGCTGCTAGCACTGACTGCCGGGTCATTACATAACCCCCCCCCCAAGAGGGTTAGCGTCCCCACAACCCTAATCTCCCACAACAAAATCCAGCAAATGTCCTGGCCGGCGACGAACACGCTTCGGCCTTCCTGATGTTCTACCCCCAGCACCAGGCTCAGTCCTGAGTCCGTCATTGTCCGTTTCGGCGCTGGGAGTGGATGGTGGAGAGCCGCTCTGGCTTCCACCAGTCTCTTGTTCTGGGGCTAGTGGGTGGTACGGTGCCAACCGGTCCTTATGAAGCACCACCCGTCTACCCCGTCCAGGCATTCGGACCCGGAAGACCACCTCCGAAATGTGGTCCAGAATCTCTCCAGGTCCCTGCCAATGATGAGTTAGTTTGGGCGACAACCCCCGCTTCCTTTGGGGGCAAAACACCCACACTTTGTCCCCTGGCCCCGGGGTAGGCCCGTGGGCCCGGGTGTCGTACGCCCGCTTCTGGCGGGCTCCAGCTTCCTCTAGGGCCTCCCTGGCCAGTTGATGGACGGTGCTCAGACGCTCTTTCAACCGCCTAAAGTAGTCCAGTTCTGGCCCACCAGCAATCTCCGGCTCGAGGGGCGAGCCGAACACCAAGTCCACCGGTGTGCGGAGCTCCCTCCCAAACATCAGCGCCGCCGGTGTGTACTGACTCGACTCCTGTACTGCTGTTCTATACGCCCACAGGACCAGATGCTGGTCCCAGTCTCTCTGGTGCTGACTGGATAAGATGGCAAGTTGGGTGGCCAGGGTGCAGTTGAAATGTTCAACCAGTCCATCGCTTTGAGGGTGGAGGGGAGTGGTTCTTGTCTTCTTTACCCCCAACCGCTGGCACACCTCACTGAACAACCGACTCTCAAAGTTCCGCCCCTGGTCACTATGAAGTTCGTCCGGCACCCCAAACCGGGTGAACATCTCGTCCACTAGTCGCTGTGCTGACGTGGAAGCACTCTGATCTGGAACCGCATATGCCTCTGGCCACTTTTTAAAATAGTCCATAGCAACCAGGACAAAGCGGTTGCCAGCCTCGGTGACGGGGAAAGGACCCAAGATGTCCACCCTGATCCTTTCCATGGATGCCCCGACTAGGTACTGCTGCAATGGCGCGTGAGAGCGTTGGCTGGGTCCTTTCTGTGCTGTGCAGACATCGCAGCAGTGAACATGCAGCTCTGCGTCCTGCCGACACCCTGGCCAGTAGAACCGCTGCCGCAGCCGCCGCACTGTCTTGGCATTCCCGAAATGGCCAGATCCAGCTGCCCCATGAACCCAACGGAGGACCTCTGACCGCAGAGCGTGCGGAACCAGAAGTTGCAGACGGTCGATCCCCCCCCCGGTGCTTGCCACCGTCTGTAGATCATGCCGTCGTGGAGCTCCAGGCTGCCCCACTGAGAGTGAAGCGACTTGATCTCGGGGCCCTGGGAGGACACGGCTGGCCAGTCCGGACGTGTTTGGGTCTCCAGCCAGCCCCTTACCTTTCCCAGCACTCGATCATTTGCCTGCTGTTGCCTCAGCTGCTCGGTGGTAAATGGCTCCACATCTCCTTCACTGTCACCCGGCCCGACACTCGTCAGCGAGGCATGGACGCCTGGAGAGGGCGTCAGCGTTGGCATGCTGCCGCCCTGGTCGGTGCTGAACCTCGAAGTCATACTCTTGGAGGATCTCCAGCCACCTTGCCACCTGGCCCTCTGGTTGGCGGAAGTTTAACATCCAGGTAAGACTAGCGTGGTCAGTCCGAAGTGTGAACCTGGTGCCCAGGAGGTAGGGTCTGAAGTGACGGACTGCCAGGATCACCGCTAGCAACTCCCGCCGGGTGACACAATAGTTTCTTTCTGGTCGACTGAGGCTGCAGCTATAATAGGCCACCACTCGCTCTCCAGTCTCCCCCCCTTTGGGAGAGTACGGCCCCGACCCCCACATTACTAGCGTCAGTGTCCACAAGGAAAGGTTGGTTGGGGTCAGGGTAGGCCAGCACAGGTGCGTCGATGAGAGCGGCTTTTAGCTGCTGGAAGGCTGCTGCACAGGCCTCAGACCACCCAAACCGCCGGCCCTTATTTGTCAGCTGATGTAAGGGGCTGGCAATGGTTGCAAAGTCTCTGACGAACCTTCTATAATAAGAGGCTAGGCCCAGAAAGCCCACCCCACTCTCGCTAACCACGTGTCCCAGAAACTGTGTCTGGCGGGCGAGCAGGTTACACTTGGCCGGGTTCAACCGCAACCCGGCGCTACGGATGGCTGTCAGGACCTCCAGTAAGTTGTGGACAGCCTGGTCAAAGTCTCTGGCATGGACCAACAAATCGTCCAAGTAGACCACACAGCGGGTGCGGGGAATGTCTTTTAGGACCCGCTCCATCAGCCTCTCAAAGGTGGCTGGGGCGTTACACAGTCCAAAGGGCATCACCTTAAACTGCCACAGTCCTTGCCCTATGGTAAATGCAGTTTTGGGCCGGGCCTCTGACGCCAGTTCTACTTGCCAATACCCGCTGCGCAAGTCCAAAGAGCTGAACCAACAGGATCCAGCTACATAATCCAATGCATCATCAATGCGCGGCAGCGGGTATGAATCCTTACGGGTGACTGCATTTAGTCGGCGGAAATCCACGAAGGGGCGCCACCCCCCCGTTTTCTTCCGCACCATAACCATGGGCGCGGCCCAGGGACTGTCCGAAGGCTCAATAATGCCATTAGCTGCCATATCTCGAATCATTTCTTCGGCAGCTTGACGCTTTGCAAGAGGCAGTCTGTGGGGGCGCAAGCGAATGGGGGCAGCATGGCCAGTGTCAATGTGATGTTGCACTAGAGCTGTCCTGGTACAGTCCTCCTCTCGGGCTGCAAAAATGTCCACAAAGTCTCTCAATAAGCGTTGTAGTTGCTCCTGCTGTGGTGCGCTCAGATGCTCACCACTTCGACGCCCCAATTCCTCAACAGCTGCAACAGTCTCAGGTGATGGGTGGGCGAGTAGAACGTGCGGTGATAGTGGCTGGGATGCGCTGGTCTGTGCTGCAATACTTCCCTGGGACTCCCCCTGAGTCTCTGCAGCTCTCGAGCGGCGGCTGGGGGCCAGTGAGCAGCGGTGTCCAGGAGGCGACTGCGGGGCAGCAGCCTCTCCATGATGGCTCCAATCCGACTGGAGTGGCACAGTCTCATTACCGAGGCAGAGGACGGCCCCCGGCACATCGACACATGCTCCCCAGTGAGCCAACAAGTCCAAGCCAACAATGCACTCATCTCTGATGTCAGCGAGCCAGAACTCGTGGCTCGTCTGGCTCGTCCCCACCACCACAGACAACAGTTTCTTTCCAGGCATTACTGTCCTTTCACCTGTGACAGTGAGCAGTTCGGTATTGGTGGGGGTCCAGTCCTCAGGAAGAGGACCAGCTGTTCCTGGCAACAGTCCTTTTCGTAGCAAGCAAATGGTGGACCCCGTATCCACCAGGGCGCTGCAGGGCTGCCCATCAACAACACAGTCCAAGAACAGTCCTCTGGCAAGCCCGCAGCGCCCCACTGTAGGACAGTCATTGTGGAGGGGTGCCAAAAAACGGGGTGAGGGTCCCCTCACTGCCTCACTCCGAGGTCGTTTCCCGGGGATGATGTCGTACGGGGCAGGGGACTTGGGGCAGGGCAGTCCCTGGCAAAGTGCCCTGGTTCTCCACAGCGGAAGCAGCGGTCTAGTCTTGACCTCCGTTGGGGAGGTAACGCTGGTTGGGCGCGGCTGACCTCCTCCTCCTCAGTTCCTCCTTGTTCGGCTGCTCTCGTCAGCTGGCGCTGGAGTGGAGATCGACCTGTCACTGGCCCAGCCTGTAGCACCTCCTCGGCCCGCTCAGCCTCCCTCAGTGCCTCACTCAGATCTCGGGGTGACAACAGGTGGACATGCTGGCGTAGACGCTCAGGTGTAAGGCCCTGCAGGAAAGCATGGAGGCTTAGCTCCTCCCTTGCTGCTGCCGGGAAGGTAGGGTAGCCTTTCCGGGCATAGACCCTGATGTCAGATGCGAATGCACCCACGCTCTCTCCTTCACGCCGGCGTCGGTTAGTCAGCTCCTCTCTGCTTTGCTCTGCTGAGGTTCTCTGTCCGAAGCGGCGGTTGAGAGCAGCGGTAAGGGCCTGGAGATCACGCCGCTCTTCAGGAGACAGATCAATGAGTACCTGAAGCGCGGGACCCTCCAAGGCAAGGGCCAAGTGTGTTGCGACCTCCTCACAGCTCCATCCGTCGTGGAGGGCAGCCAGGTCTACCTGTGCAAGGTAGGGCTCCAGAGGCGTCAACCCGCTATATCATGGCAGCTTGGCAGGTGATCGTGTGAGGAGGCCCGGCCTTCTGTTGATTTGGAGTGTCGTTGTGGCGGCTGGAGTTTCGCTCTGCCCGTGACCAGAAGAACGGTACACTGGCCGGGGAACACTGGCACCATCAGGCCAGTGCGGAGCCCTGCCCTGCGTTGTCTCACTTGTCAGGCGCTCTAGCATGATGCTGTTCTCTCGGATGGCACGCTCTAATTCGACTATACTTAATGGCGTAAAGTATAGCTCCATAATGGCGTCTTCTAAACAGCCTGGATCCCACTTCTGACACCACTGTAACAACTGGCTGTTATTTGTTAGAACGTGGGGTAACGGGAGCTAAGCCGTACTATTAAACTTTCTCTAAGCTAGTTGCCAGCAGGGTGCTAGCACCTACACGCACTTTAACGTTGTCAGTAAAACGCGAGCACTCATGTCCCATACATCGCACGACTCTGAGTGTGTCTGTAAGCAAGTGCACCGACAGAATAATCCAGCAGAAGGCAGTACTGTCATCTTACATCTTTTAATTAGAACACACAGTAAGAACTTCCACATGCAAGGCCATATCAACAAGTCCCTCCCCTACACATCTCTCTCCATGATGGTAACAGTTACACTTTTTATATAACAGTGCTGCAAATGAACCAAACCCACCCAAACTGACTTGAACATAAACACACATAACATAACTAATGCCAAAACCTAACTGTCTTGCTTAAATAACACAAAAATAAGTAAACTCTAAAGAATTACCCATAATGCACCCAGCTGCTAGCACTGACTGCTGGGTCATTACAATATATATATATATTTAATGTCATTAAATGGCACATGGCATTCATCACATTTTTGATTTATTATTTGAAGTATCATTATCATTAGAAGCAAAAAAGGAGCAAAAAAGCAAAGTGGATATAAATTAGGCTACAACTGTGAGCTTTGAATAAACTCTTTAGAAATGTGGTATTCAAACCAACCGCAGCTAATCAGCAAACAAAAAGTATTAATATTAATTTTTCTAAACAAGAAAAACATCTCTTGCTTCATTGTGTGTAAATGCTCGCTATTGTTTTGACGCAGCAGCGGCGCTACAGAAAGTCAAGCAAACACTGAAGTACTCAAGTCCTTGTTAAGGAAATGATACACACCCCCCCAATGCTGTCCGAACGCCCCCGTTGAGAAACACTATTGTACGTTATACTATTAAATTAGTTTTAATCGTTTAACCACCACAGCGTCTTGTCTGATGATTATTGGCAACACGCACCATTTGTGTGGATTGTAAGTGACCTGCAAGTAGCAGAGAGTGCAGGTGGCGATTGCGAGTGACATTGAAATGTCATTTTTTTTCTGTCTTCACCATCTGGCTACTGTCGTAAAATGTTGAGAGATTCAATTAAAAAAAAATAAAAAAATACCTAAAATAAAGTAAAAATAAAATCGACTGCAAGTGACGTCACTTCCAGAAGTGTAGTCGTCTGAGAGTGCAGGTGCATGTTTGCAGCCGGACCCTTCTCGAAAACCCAGGAGAGATCGCCTTTACGGCTAGAGAATTACAAGGATGCGGCACAAAATACTTCGATTTAAAAAGAGTATAGATTATATTGATTAGATGTCATTTTTTAAAAATTATTCGGATATTACAAGAGCTTGTCACCCAGCAATAAACACTGTTATTCAACGAAACTGGGGTTAGATAGTGGGATAATCTTACAAATCTGAAATAGATATGATGTTTTTTATGGGTGGTTCAAGTGGCAGTCTATGGAGCCATGGAATAAAAGAATAAAAAAGGTACATTTGATTTTATATTTCAAAATCCTTACTTTATTTTCACAATTCTGAGATTATATCCCACAAATCTAGAGGAAAAACAACTCGTCATTCTCTGTTTTTCCCTCGGTTTATATCCCACACTTCTGGCTTTTTTCTTCAAGAATTAACAAACTCATTAGTTTTGTTAAATCGAGTTATAAAGTCTGACTTGGTAAATATAAACTTGCTTTTGTGAGGAAAAAAGTCAGAATTGTGAGATAAAATAATAATAAAAAAAGTTCAGTAAAAGGTTAATAGTAATTAACCTAATACAGTAGTTCCCCTATGAACAGCATATGTGAATATTATGTAGACCTATTGTTTAAATCAAATTTATGCTTTAAAAATAGAGTAATCATAGCAGTTTTCATCCATAGTGTGTCAGTTTAAATGTCTGTGTTTAGCTTCAAATGGCGTCTTTCACTACAGTATTGTATAAAAATTATTTGCATTCAGATTTTGACATCAAAAGGCACAAGAATATTTTTTTCTTTATTCCATGGAGTTTAATTGTTTACTTCCACTTGCTACCAGTGTTTTTCTGCAACCACTATATCACTGTGACGTCACTCGCAGCTGTTCTTTTAATACCAATTGTTCGTTTAAATTGTGAATTCTGTTGATTTAAAAAATAAAATAAAATTAGGCAAACGAATGTGAAAACACTTACCGAAAAAAGAAAATTTGCTGCAAAAAAAAAAAAAAAAAAAAAAAAAAAGTAACGCGCGTCACCTAAAAGAAGGAAAGTGAAACTGAAAACATCGTCGTGTTCATCCGGAGGGTCACAAACTAAATGAAGTTTAAATTGTAAATTCCTTCTGGAACTTCTTGAGTACGTTCAAAATGAGTTACCAGCTCATTATAGTTATGCCGGGTAAAAGGAAGAAACTCGATGTGGCGAATTCAGAGGAGGAATTCAGGAACACCACAGTTGAGGAGCTGAAGAGAAAAATAGCTTCTGAAGATAAATATTGTAAGTCAAACACATAGAGTTCCTTGTCTTTAAGATTTATTGTTTGCTTTATTGCTTTAATTTGTATAAAACCTTTGCCTCAGATCGAATATTGTATTTACCCTTACAAAAATGAACTATTATTTTGCTACATAAGTGAACATTAACCATATTTGTAGTAAAGTCATTGTAATTACATCTTCATGAGGAAAGCCTAATCTTTCCAGCTTAAGTTGATGAATATATTTGCTTGTGTTGTTTTTATTTTTCTTAGATCACGGATTCGAATACAGGCTGATCTACAAAGATCAGCAACTGTACGATCATTATACTCTTGGTGATCTTGGCATTACACAGGGATCTACTCTTTGCTGTGCTATTCGTCTACCTGGTTGAGGTATGTAACAACATCACCAGACAAGGGTCAACTAGGCTATAATGAAAGTTTTAACTATGTTATACTATGTTTGTAGGACAACAACTCAAAGGCCATGTTATCATATTTTTTACTGTATATGTAATTTGTAGAATGTTGATCAAAACATTGGTTTGTTTACATTTTTACTGTTTAATGAGTTTTATGCTTCATAATGATGACAGATCTGTTGATATGTTGTAAGAACATGTCTGCTGTTTGACACATACTCTCTATATTTGTGCAGTGATATTTTTCATGTTAATTTTTGTATAATGAAAAAATTCACAGTCTATACAAAAATGGACAGAAATGAACAGCTAGTCCAGGTCAACTTTATATAATGTAAATAAAAACTTTATTGAGTGTAAAACATTTTCATTACTGATCCTTCATACAATTAGGCATAAAAGTGCAAAAAGATATCATTCAGCTTCTGACAAAGCTTTTGTTGTTCTGTTTCACATCATATCTCTTTTAGGTCCTGGAGGTGAACTTGGAGGAATTCACAGAACTGAATCTATGGAAAAACTAAAATTTAGCATGTAGCCAAAATGCATTAGAGTCGCACTGAATCTGAAGAGAAAGTTTAAAGCAGACAGTATTATAACATGACATTTAAAGAGGGGATTTTTTGTTTTTTCATGTGAATGAAGATGACATTTTTAAAAATTACAATTATCTCACCTAAATGTTTCCTCACTACAATTACATAATTACATTTTATAGAATTATGTGTTGATTTGTATTTATATTGTTTGCACAATAGTTTACACTTGAATTTCAATGGTTCTGAATGCAAATGGATACACTTTTCTGAATTAAACAAGTTCTTAATTGTAAAAAGCATTTAGATGTTTATTAAGATCCATCTATTATCTATATCCACAATGATATTTAAAATATTAGTAAGCTTAATATATATGAAATCATCGTTTAGTGGCTACTTGAAAATGATATTGAACTAATTTTTGTCATTCTCCCCATTGTTGTTGGGAGATAAAAGTATCTTTTGATTTTTTTTTTTTTAAAAAGTGAAGTTCAAAAAATTATTTTATATTTTCTTTGTAAATTATGAAACTTTATATAAAAAATAATTAGTGACCATAGAATTGTCACTATTGAAACCAAAATATATCATCATTGTTTCAGTAGTGACAAAAGGGAACATAATTCTCATATTTGGGGAAAACAAACAAAACTTTTGTACAGTTATGCCTTTTATTTTAGTATTTTAGTATGTTTGTTTTAAAAGTTAAAAGTCTGTAATGTGATGTGGTCACTACCAAAACTTTACTGTGACTACTGAAACATGGGATGTTTTGTCAAAAATAAAGTACACTGATTTATCAACTGAATTAACTGCACAATTACTAGAAATGTGTACCTTGGATATTATACAATTTGCATACAGCCAATTTTTAAAAAAAAAACTTTTTTTTCCCCAAGACGTTTCCAATATATATTTGACCCTGGAGCACAAAAGCAGTCGTAAGTAGCACAGGTATATTTGTAGCAATAGCCAAAAATACATTGTTTGGGTCAAAATGATAGATTTTTCTTTTATGCCAAAAATCATTAGGATATTAAATAAAGATCATGTTCTTTGAAGATATTTTGTAAACGTTCTACCATAAATATATCAAAACTTAATTTTTGATTAGTAATATGCTTTGGTAAGAACTTGATTTCAGGTTTTCAAATAGTTGTATCTTGGCCAAATATGAATATATATATATATATATATATATATATATATATATACACTACTGTTCAAAAGTTTGGGGTCAGTACATTTTTATTGTTTCTTTTTTTTTTTTTTTTTAAGAAATTAATACTTTTATTCACCAAGGATGTATTAAGTTAATAATTAAAAGTTTATTAAAAGTTAATAATAAATAATTTACATTGTTATAAAATATTTATATTTTAATAAACACTGTACTTTTTAAACTTGTTATTCATGAAAGAATCCTGAAAAAAAAAATCACAGGTTCCAAAAAATATTTGTCAGCACAACTGTTGATATTATCCAACATTGATCATTCTAATAATAAATCTGCATATTAGAATGATTTCTGAAGGATCATGTGACACTTAAGACTGGAGTAACAGCTGATAAAAATTCAGCATTTCATCACAGGAATAAATTCTATTTTAAAGTATGTTAAAATAAAAAACATTATTTTATATTGTAAAAACATTTTGCAATATTACTGTTTTTTTTCTTCTATATTTTTAATCAAATAAATGCAGCCTTGATGAGCATAAGAGTGAAATTAGTTTTAATCAAACACAAATAGATGTAAATAAAAAAAAGGATAAATTCAGGCAGTTTGTGCCAATTTGTCACAAGAATTTAAATGCAAATGTATTTATTTACACACACGCACACAAATTTACACAGTAACCTAATTTTATTAAGCCATAATTAAAATAATGAGATCACCACTTGTTTGTACTTAAAGGAGAAGTCCAATTCCAAAACAAAGATTCACAGATAATGTACTCACCCCGTTGTCATTCAAGATGTTCAAGTCTTTCTTTCTTTTCAATTCAATTCAATTCAAATTTATTTGTATAGCGCTTTTCACGATACATATCGTTGCAAAGCAGCTTTATACCAAATTGACATTTTTACAATATATGTAGTAGTAGCTTGATGTACATATGGTAGAAATGTGTGGTAAAGATCAATTAATGACGTAATCAAACAGACAAAGAACACTATAAATTTGTAGCAGAATTCGGTAGTGCTGTATGTTTTCAGGGTTGGCATCATCTGAAGTCCTCTGAAGGGTTGGCATCATCTTTTCTTAAGTGTTCTGGATCCACACTGGAGCTTGTGAATTCCTAGTTACCATGGGATGTCAATCCCACAGCAGAAACAGAGAACAAATAGGAACATAATTAGCGTAGCTGCTGTTCAAACTAAGAAAAGGAAGGTTTGTTAAACCAGAGCTAAAAGATTAAAATGAACATTTGATCAGATATAGCTGCAGAAAAAGTTTATGAGATGCATTATTTGAATGCTTGGCTAAAAAGATGTGTCTTTAATCTAGATTTAAACAGAGAGAGTGTGTCCGAACCCCGAACGTTATCAGGAAGGCTGTTCCAGAGTTTGGGTGCCAAATGTGAAAAAGCTCTACCTCCTTTAGTGGACTTTGCTATCCTAGGTACTACCAACAGTCCAGAGTTTTGTGACCTTAGGGAGCGTGATGGATTGTAGTGTGGTAGAAGACTAGTTAGGTACGCAGGAGCTAAACCGTTAAGTGCCTTATAGGTAAGAAGTGCTATTTTGTAGCTGATGCGGAACCTAATAGGTAGCCAGTGCAGAGACTTTAAAATTGGGGTAATATGATCATATTTTCTTGACCTGGTAAGGACTCTAGCAGCTGCATTTTGGACTATCTGTAGCTTGTTTATTGAAGATGCAGGACAACCACCTAATAGTGCATTACAATAGTCCAGTCTAGAGGTCATGAATGCGTGAACTAGCTTTTCTGCATCAGAAACAGGTAACATGTTTCGCAGCTTGGCAATGTTTCTAAGATGGAAGAATGCTGTTTTTGTAACATGAGAAATATGATTTTCAAAAGACAAGTTGCTGTCTAATATAACACCCAGGCTTTTGACTGTAGTGGAAGTAACAGTACATCCGTCTAGTTGTAAATTGTAAGTCAAAAGATTCTGTGTATTGTTTTTAGGTCCAATAAGTAATATCTCTGTCTTATCTGAATTTAATAGCAGAAAATTGTTGGTCATCCAATCTTTTACATTTTTAACGCACTCTGTTAACTTTGATAATTCAGAAGTTTCATCTGGTCTTGTTGAGATATATAGTTGAGTATCATCAGCATAACAATGGAAACTAATCCCGTGTTTTCTAATAATGTTACCAAGGGGCAGCATGTATATTGAAAATAGTAGAGGACCTAGAGCAGATCCTTGTGGCACTCCATACTTTACTGGTGATAACTGAGATGACTCCCCATTTAAATAAACAAAGTGGTAGCGATCAGACAGGTAGGATCTAAACCATTTTAAAGCCTGCCCTTGGATACCTGCATAATTTTGTAGTCGATCTATTAGTATGTCATGATCTATAGTGTCGAACGCAGCACTAAGATCAAGTAAAACTAGCAGTGAGATGCAGCCTTGGTCTGACGCAAGAAGCAAGTCATTAGTGATTTTAACAAGTGCAGTTTCTGTGCTGTGATGGGGCCTGAAGCCTGACTGAAATTCTTCATAGATATTATTTTTTTGCAAGAATGAGCACAGTTGAGCACATATAACTTTCTCTAAAATTTTAGACATAAATGGAAGATTAGAAATGGGTCTATAATTTGCCAGTTCACTAGGGTCTAGCTGTGGTTTCTTAATAAGAGGCTTAATAACCGCCAGCTTGAATGGTTTAGGGACATGACCTAAAGATAACGATGAGTTGATAATATTGAGAAGCGGTTCTTCTGCCACAGGTAACAATTCTTTTAGTAATTTAGTGGGTACGGGATCTAATAGGCATGTTGTTGGTTTAGACACAGTGATGAGTTTATTTAACTCTTCCTGTCCTATAGCGGTAAAGTACTGCAGTTTTTCTTTGGGTGCGACGAAAGAAGTTGACATATTAGATGCAGTATAATCTACATTGGTTATTGTATTTCTGATGTTATCTATTTTATCAGTGAAGAAATTCATAAAGTCATTGCTATTAAACTGTAAAGGAATATTTAGCTCAGGTGGTGTCTGGTTATTTGTTAATCTAGCCACTGTGCTAAATAAAAACCTAGGATTGTTTTGGTTATTTTCTATGAGTTCGCGGAAATGCTCGCCCCTAGCAGCTTTTAAAGCCTGTCTGTATCTGGACATACAGTTTTTCCATGCAATTCTAAAAACTTCCAAGTTAGTTTTTCTCCATTTGCGCTCAAGATTGCGAGTTTCTTTTTTGAGGGATTGGGTATTACTATTGTACCATGGCGCAATACGTTTTTCTCTAACTTTTTTCAATTTGATGGGGGCAACAGCTTCTAACGTATCGGAGAAGATGGTGCCCATATTGCTAGTCATTTTGTCTAGATCCTGTGTATTAAGGGGTACACAGAGCAGTTGAGATAAATCAGGCAGGTTATTTGTGAATCTATCTTTGGTGGCTGGAACAATAGTTCTGCCAAGACGATAACGCGGAGCCCTACAGTTAATATCAGTGATACGCAGCATGCACGATACAAGGAAATGGTCAGAAACATCATCACTTTGAGGTACGATATCTATATCAGTAAGATCAATTCCATGCGATATAATTAAATCTAGCGTATGATTAAAACGATGAGTGGGCCCAGTGACATTTTGCTTAACTCCAAAAGAGTTTATTAGGTCAGTAAACGCAAGTCCTAACGCATCATTTGTATTATCAACGTGAATGTTAAAATCTCCGACAATTAGCACTTTATCAAAATTAACCAATAGTTCCGAAAGGAATTCTGCAAATTCTTTTAGGAAATCTGTATATGGCCCTGGCGGTCTATACACAGTAGCTAAAACAAGAGATAGGAGAGATTTCTTTTGCATATCTGGCAGAGTAACATTAAGCAAAAGTATTTCAAATGAATTAAACCTGTATCCTGTTTTCTGAGTAACATTGAAAATATCACTATGTATTGTTGCAACACCACCACCACGACCACTCTGACGGGGCTCATGCTTATAGTAGTAGTTTAGTGGAGTAGACTCATTTAGACTAATATAATCATTAGGTTTTAGCCAGGTTTCAGTTAAGCAGAGTACATCAAAACTATTATCTGTGATCATTTCACTTTCTTGTGTTTTTTGAGTTGAAACTTTTAGGAGTTTTTCGACATACCTTAACTGTCATGAACTGAAACAAAAACAGTCCAGGCAGAGTAAGACAAGACGAGCGTTTGGCATTAAAAAGTATATAAATTGTATTATTTTAATGAAATAACTGATTGTTTGCCTAGATATGACCCTTCTTTACAACCGCATTTGTGATTGTTTGAAGCTGCATTTAAACTGCATTTTGGAAGTTCAGAATATCAGTTCATTATATGGAGAAAAATCCTGAAATGTTTTCCTCAAAAAACACTATTTCTTTACAACTGAAGACAGAAAGATATGAACATCTTGGATGACAAGGGGGTGAGTACATCATTTGTAATTCTTTGTTTTAGAAAGTGGACTTCTCCTCTAATGCCACTATCTTATCTGCTTTATGGTTAAAATGATAAAACAAGACTCGTTACTGAACCTGATTAACTCTGAAACTGCTTAACCTGTTTATTACTGTAAAGCCTTTGAAGTAAATGTGTGTTGTATAAAGTGTCATTCAAAATAAACCAAAGTCCACATGTGCTGAAAGCTGTTCAGCAGTGGTTTTGTATAAATGAGGTGTGTCTAATGGCTTTGAGCGGGCAGTGGGCGGTCGCACGTGTTTGCTTAAACAACGACAGTGAAGCTAAACACAGTTTCACGTTCAAGTGCATCAAATCAATTCATTTTAAATTCTACATTCATTTTGGAAAGGTTTAAACACATGCAAAATGACTTTTGAGCTCTGGCTTACAGACTGGATGAAAGCAAACTAGAAAATCAAAGTGTCTGTGGCGAACTCAGAGGAGGAATTCAAGAACACCACAGTTGAAGAGTTAAAAAGAAAAGTCTTGTCTGAAGACGAATGTAAGTCAAAACCTTCAGTGTTCTATGGTTATTCCCCAATGTGTGGCTCTGCATTAATTAAAAATAGACTATTAGCTCATATGTGGTGATATGGGTTAAAATTAATGTAGATTCAGCATTTATTAATTCAGAGGTTTGAGTTTCCAAAGAAATAAAATCTCTGTTTGCTGTTCATCATGTTGTTGTGTTTCCCTCATAGATGAAAACTCCATTCTTGCAAACTATTATTGCAAAACACTGAAGAAAAATCGCACACTTGGTTCCTATGGCATTAAACACGGAGATGTTATTACCAAAGTACCCCGAGGAAGTATGCATCACAAAACTACTGTCAATTATTTATAGTCCCATTATAGATACTTAAACTAACTGACCCTTTATTTCAGCCACTTATACAGTGATATTCGAGCAACAGTCTTCTCACGGGCATAAGAGAGAAGGTGTGTATCTCAAGTTATTTTTCTGTTTCATCAATCTGAATTGATAAAAGTGTAAAATGGCTTTAATTATTGACCTTTGCATGATTAAAGTTAAAGGTACCGATAGACAGATTTACAACAAAATAATATTATTCCTTCCGCTTCTGACAGATGTTTTGTTGTTCTTTTTCACGTCATCTCTCACAGAAACACATTCATTTGAAGATGATGATGATGAAGATGGTAAAGACATTTCCAGGACTCAATCTATGGACAATTTGGCCATAATGCAGAAGATGAAACACAGACCCATATTGTAGATCAGTGCATTTCATGACAATCCACATAAACATATTCATACTGTGGATTATCGTATATTATCTTCTGATGTCAGCCTGTTAACGTAAAATGCTTTCTAAAAGAAATTTATAATGTTTTATAAAGTTAAAAGAGTTTCCTGTATATTATTGTACACTGATATGTAAATATTGTACAAAGTCCTTTCTTTAGCTTACATTTGTGACCCTGGAGCACAAAACCAGGTAAGTAGCACAGGTATATTTGTAGCAATAGCCAAAAATACACTGTATGGGTTAAAATGATCAATTTTTCTATTATGCCAAAAATTCTTAGGATATTAAATAAAGATCATGTTCCATGAAGATATTTTGTAGATTTCCAACCATAAATATATCAAATTTTTGATTAGTAATATGCATTGCTAAGAACTTCATCTGGACAACTTTAAAGGTGATTTTTTCAATATTTTGAACAATGTTTTGTAGTGCAAATTGTGCCAATTGTAAATCATTATTAATATGTTTTGGTAATGTTTTGTAAACTATATTGAATACAACTATACTCTACACATCTCATAACTGATGTTAACAAAAAAATAAGCAAAAATTGTGCCGGGGTAAAATTACATTTTTTTTACTGATTCCAGTAAAATTAATAAATTTAAAACTGAGACAAGTTTCAGAGCATTTCTGCACATCATGCATTGAAAAGACTTTGAAACTGGCTTCTGAAATGCAAGACAAAATTCCTGAGCAAGTTTGCACTTGAAAATACATTATATAGTTTCACAGATTCAACAAGCATTATTTTCCCATGTTCATCTTTCATGTAAGAACTTGTTGGATGGATACATGTTATTTAAAATCTTTAATGACACTTCGTTGGCCTTAAGAAGAATTTGGATTGAGTTTTTCTTCACCTCTTCTTGAAGAACGTATTTTCTTCTTAGCTGACTATCAGGTTTGGTAACACTTTTTTAAAAAAAACTTGTTAGTACAACGTTTCTGAGGTGGTGTTAGAGTACGTTACAAACTGTTAAATCATCGTTTTGAGGGGCGTGGATTTATCACCAATAGATCCTCTGCAGTGAATGGGTGCCGTCAGAATGAGAGTCCAAACAGCTGATAAAAACATCACAATAATCTACAAGTAATCCACACCACTCCAGTCTATCAATTAATGTTGTGTGGAGCCTAAAGCTTGAAACAAATCCATCATTAAGATGTTTTTAATTAAAATGCTAAAATAAGACTATAATGCACAATAACGCCAATTCTTCCAGTGCAAAAAGTGGTTTGGTCTGAATCAGGAGAGAAATCTGCACAGATCAAGCACCGTTTACAAGCCAAAACAGTCCAAAACAGCTCTAAACAAATGTGTACTAGAACATGCTTTTATGCTTGGTGGTCCGAAAAACACATTATTTTTCATAGAATGTACATTATTACAATACATTTCTCTCCAGCCTGGCACAAATGGCTCGATTAGTTCCGGGTTTGATGAAGGCCCGCCTTCCGAAAAATGAAATGTGTTGTGATTGGTTAGCTGTCCCACTGTGTTAAGATTGGCGAACAGCTTAGACGGTGTTTCAGTACTGCCACGCCCCTCTCCTCCGTTATAGTTAAGGGTATCAGACATGTACCCAGGTAGGGCTCAACCTGTGCAGAGCACATGCCCTTTTTTCTCTCACGCTCCAAAGTGCCCTTTTTTTGTTGCTGTTTCTCTTTTCTTCAATAAACCAATGCTATTGACTTAGCCTTCCCCACAAAAAATGCCACTAAATTGGACCAAAAAAATTTCACTTTTGGGTGAGTTATTTCTTATAGGGGTGCTGAAAAAGTGGTTGTAGACTTGGGTTTCTATATGAATTCGTTCACAGAGTTACAGCAAATTTGACAGTTTTCTCCCTTATATATAGACTGTCTCTCTTTTAGGAAGTCATAGGAATGCTACTGTGGATTTTTTCATGCACTATGGAACAAATAGGAATGAAGAAGTATATAGGCTATTTGTCATAGTTTCCAGGTCTATTTTTTTAGACATACTGAAGGGGAATAAAATGGTTTACTGTGGTGAACTCGGAGGAGGAATTCACGAACACCACAGTGGAAGACTTAAAAAGAAAACTCTTTCCTGCAGACGACAATTGTAAGTCAAACATTACAGTTGATAAAATTACTGAATATTTGAGATGAAGGTCGATTCATCTGGGATTCATCCACTCTGCAACACTTGTCTTGTACTTTTTTATTCATGATTAAATTAAAAGTGTTTAATAACTGAAGACTATGCAAAGATGTGGTATTTGGGAGAGACGTGTCAGACAGATTAGATTTAAATTAATTCAATTCAATTAAAATTTATTTGTATAGCGCCTTTCACGATACATATCGTTGCAAAGCAACTTTACAGCAAATTAAAGGTTTTACAATATATTTAGTAGTAGCTTGCTAGTGGTGACCAGTGTTGGGGAAAGTTACTTTTACAAGTAATGCATTACAATGTTGCCTTACTCCCTGAAAAAGTAACTAATTACGTTACTTAGTTACTTTCTATGGAAAGTAATGCGTTACATTACTTTTAAATCTGGGCGGGACTTGCTTCTTTGTTTTTAATATAAAACAATTCTAATGTCTAATGTAAACAATTCTTCAGCTATAAAAAAAAATGAAGCACAAATGTTAGTTTATCTAAAGTCATTTTTGCTTATTAATATGGTTGAATTGCATCATCGAAGGTCAGCACTGGTTAATAAAATGGGATTAAATACATAAAGGATATTTGTTTTGTTTAACATGTTTAATTATTGCAGGGTTGCATCATATTCTGAATTTGCATTTCACTGTTTCTATTCATTTTGAGGAATTCTGAATCTGTTTTTTGTGCGTGAGATGAATTAATGCATGTTCACATTTAGTCTAGAATAAAGTAACATCATGTTTACTCACAACTTCCAGACAGGAGACTTGTCAATCAATAAATGGGGAAAAAAGTAACTGGCGTTACTTATTTGAAAAATAACTTCTTAGAAATTCAAAAGTAGTGCGTTACTTTGTTACTTGAAAAAAGTAATATTATTATGTAACTTGCGTTACTTGTAATGCCTTACCCCCAACACTTGTGGTGACTGTGTCAAGTTGATGTACATATGGCAGACATATGAGATGTGTAGTAAAGATTAATTAATGTCGTAACTGAACAGACAAAGAACACTAAATTAGTAGCAAAATTCGGTAGTGCTGTAGGGGTGGGCAATATGGAAAACATATCATATCGCCATTTTTTTCAGAAATATCACAATTTTATCACAGTTCTTTGTCATGTTGATTTTACTATTTTGCAAGTTGACTGAGCAGTACAGCCAAACTAATTTCCCTTTTTTAAAAACAAAGCCTTTCAAGATAACAAAAAAGAATGGCAGATATTTTGGTCAATAAAAATCTTTGCCATTATTTTATCTTTGTTGTTAGAACATTAGAACAAACATTACAAATAAACATAATACAAATAAAACAAACAGCGCTTTATTATTCAGGTGTATTTAGCAGTAGCTTTCCATAAATGGAATTAACTAATATAAAAAATGAAACACCATATACATATACGCTATACACATCAATTGTACATTGATTCTTATTGAAGCAGCTGTATTAAAGTTCTTCAGTTAAAAGCAGTGAGTGCTTTTTCACTTTTTTTTGTTGTTTTATTAACTTTAAATTCAAAATACCTTGTTTTGCGTTTAGCACAAGATTGAAATTATTACAGGTTTGGGACAACATGAAAGTGAGTAAATAATGACAGAATTATAATTTTTCGGTGAACTATCCCTTTAAGGACAAGTGGCAGCATGTTTGGTAGAATTAGTGTGCTGTCCCTTTAAGAGCTGCACGCATCTAATAAACAGGCACGCATTCGTTCCCTTTCGAGGAACTCGAACTGCGTCCTCTAGAGGTCGCTATTGGGGAACATCTCCTACGTGACCCGTGTCTGAAGCTATATATATAAAAACTACATGGTACTGGCCGGCGACAGCCTATGACGTCATAGCTGGCGCGATGCGTCGCTGCTGGCGCGTCATACCAGCGTGACCGCATTGCATAAAAGGGTGCCGGTTGAACACAACATCCTCTTCTTCGTCTTCATTTTGACCTTTTGTCTTGTGCATTTCTCTCACCAGGACGGCTCATTTGTGACGTAGTGTGGTAAAGAGCAAGCGTTTTCAGCTCTCGAGGGAGTTTATTGCACTCTTTGTTTGTCTCTTGCGAGAGACAAACACGCTTTGATACCCGCAGCTTTCTATTGGAACTACACGAGCTGTGTATGTATGGTGAGGAGTAAGCGAATATCAGTCCCCAGGGAATTGAACGCGATCGTCGCATTCAATGCTTGTTTCTTGCGAGAGACAGGCATGCTCTCATACCCGCTTTCACGAACTTGCGAGCTGTGTGTGTGTGGTTGAGAGCAGCGCGTCCAGCTCTTGAGGGAATTGGATGTGCTCATCGCGATGCATTCGCAAAAGGACGGAGGTGAGTCCTTAACTGTTTACCCGAGTTGTATATCCGAATTTGCATGAGTGCGTTCGCCCAAAAAAAAACAAAAAAAAACAACAACATTAACAACACATTCGCGGTGGCGGCGGCTCCGTTCTCGCCTGGTTCCTGTGGGAATCTAGTGCGTGGGCGGAGCGTGTTTAACTCCCGTGGGAGCTGAATATATGCTGCACGTTGCGGTTGCGGTGTTCATTTTGTGCTAAAATCGGGTTTATGGATACCTACTGAGCATAGCCATCTGAGGTGGTTATAGTTCAGCCATGTTTATGGTAAGATGGACTTACTTCAGAGGCTATCTATGGAAGCATAGCTATCTGAGGGTACCTATGTGCTTACTAAGACCCTTCTTTGGGGTTCTTAATAGCATCTACCTGGAGCACTGCTGAGATGGTGCTGTCTTTCTGCAGGGTTATGTTCTATTATGTTAGAACAGCCTAACTGATGCTTCTTACTTGGTCTTAAGACTAGTCCTGGCCCGTCCCGGTCTGAGGATCGGAGATAGGCTCAGAAGGCTGGTGTTGCGGCCCGTGCCCCTCCTCCACCCGCGGGTGGTTCCAGGAGATGCCGCGGGCCGAGGGGAGGTCGTCAAGATCTGGGAGAAGTGGTCCAGGAGGGGCGTTCCCAATGCTCTTGTCCGGACCAGATTAAAGATAAAAATAACATCTACTCACCTTCCTCTCGGGGTGGTAACATCGGCCCTCACCCCCCCTCTTTAATTCCCCTGCTGCGCCAAAACTGCAGTCTCTTACTGCTGATCCACATGATTAGTTGGGTATTGTTCTTGTTTCGATGCACCATGATTGAGGACCATGATGGGTGAGTACGATCCCTTATTATGTATCTAACCACATGATGTGCTGGGTTTTGTTCTATTTTATATAGAGCTTGGTCCTTAGACCTCTTCTCTACCCTTGTATGTCTCTCTGACATGAGATGAGTAGGCTGTGCTTCCCTGCTATGCAGGGTAGTTTAAGCAGGCCGTCTTTGGGCAGAGCGGGTAGGTCCTTTCCACTATAGTAGGTTAAGTACCTACCCTATAACTGCTGTGCATCCCATCATTGCCACGTTGGATGAGTCGGCCACTTGCTGCCGCCCAACGTGTCTCTGCTTCTGTCACATTGGCATGTACGGAAGCTGTATATGTGTATCCAAGGCTGTCTGGTTTACGATTTCAACGGCACGGGTTACTAAACCTCGTTTCTGCCTTTATATCCCTCCTGTTAGGAGATGAGCATGGCGGTGCCTCCTTCTTTAGGGTCGTCTGAATGCACTGTTCCTAGTAGAACGCACAGGGGTCCTCCCCTCCGTGGGCGAGGTGTCTACCCTGTGGCTGCTGAATGCTTGCCTTGGTTACTAGATTGAGACTTTATCTCATCGGATGAATCGGCCGCTTGCTGCCGCCCGATGTGTTTTGCCTTTTGCCACTTGTGTGTGCGGAAGCTGCTCTGATCAATTAGGGCTTTCTAGAAGCCACGTAGACAGCAGTTTTTCCTGCCCCAGCGATGTCTCCTGACATTACATGAGCTTGACAGATGCCCCCCTCACTGAGGGTCTTTTGTGAGCATGTCACTCTCATTTGGAGCTCATAAGTTCCTCTCTATGCCGAGAGAAGGACCTCCACTCCCAATGGCTCTGGCTTTCCAGGTGGTAGCCCCTGGTGGGATTAAGTAAATCAGCATTCTTTGCTCCTCTCTAGGTTGAGAGTCCTCTGTGAGCATGCTATACTCTGTTGAGCAACCAGGTTTCTCTTCTCTGAGAGTATATCTCCCCTGCTTTGGGGCATCCCATTCAGGTCGCTCATACTGAGCGTTATAGTGCTCCCCTTTTCTGTAGAGGTCGCTTTGAGCACAATTAGGCTCCCTGAGTGCTCAGAACCTCCCTTTCTTGGGATTTGTGTTCTCTGCTTCCCAGAGCCTCCTCTTGAACGGTATTCAGTGTCCAGGCTCGCCGGACACATTCTAAAATCCACGTTGTGGTAAGAACGCACACTAGCTTCCTGTGTTCTTTCTCAAATCCTGTATGGTGGGGATCACGCGCTCAGCTTCGTACCCTTTCTTGAGTTGTTCAGCCCCGGAATCTTGGGCTACACTCGACCTATGTACCGCTTAAAAACAATACTTCTGAATGGGGTGCTCATGACCTGTGCTGCTTTCCCTTCGAGCAGGGTTATACAAGCAATAGGTAAACCCCCTGGTGACAGGCCAAGGTCTAGGCTACTGTCCTAGACTATAGGCTATATCCCTTAAAGGAATCTATTTATGATTCCAAGTCTGAGTTCTGCCCTACAGCCAGGCATCATTAGCCCGGTCCTTACAGGTAAGTTCTTGGGTATGCAGCTCAGGCCTTTGGCCGAAGGGATTAAGTCACTGACAGCCGCCTGGACGTCCTTTGGGGCAGCTCACCTTACTTAGGTGGAGTTGGTACTTAGTGCTCGCCGTTTGTTTCCGGCTTGCACTCCCCTCAGCATGGCAGTGTGGGTATAACCGTTCCCCAGTAGCGACCTGTAGAGGACGCAGTGTCTCGTTCCCTTCTCAGGGAACCAGGGTTACATACGTAACCTGAGACGTTTTTCTCTCAATTGTTTACTTTCACTTTAGACATAAGAAACTCTTTTTATATGTAAACCTTGTGTGCTTTGGCAGTATTAACGCAATCAGACGCGATATAACGTGCACTGGAACAGCAGGCATATGAAATGTTTAACCGGCAATTATATATTTTATTAATTAACTGATGTGCAGCTGGTTCTTTTTCATTATAAACTTTTATTTTCAGGTCATCAGTCATCAGAGCTCAGTAAACACTGGTCACAGACAGAGATGTACCTTTAATTTCCACAAGCTAATTAAAAAACCCACCAATCATATTTTGATTGACAAAGTGTTTATATCTAAGTGTGTGAGTTTTTTTGAGATGCCAACTCCAGCTGTAACTTTACCATTGTCATGTGTCCTTTGTTGTTTTTTTTTGCATCGTGTGAACACAGCTACTCTAAACCAGAGCCATACAGTGCCAAGAAAATCAGTTACTCTGCAGAAAAGCAAAATGGCCGATGTTGAGAAGCCTGAAAGATTCTGGGCTTTTGAAAAATCATTTGGGGCTGAAGTCCCTGAAACCACAAGCACATCTGAGGCCATTTCAGAACATGATTATAATATATAAATACATCTATTATTGAGTATTTTATGTCCACACATAGCCTAATGCTTTCTATATGTGAAAATGGCAGCACAGCAGCACTCATGCTAAAACTCACAATGTGTGTGGTGTTGATTTTTATTTATTAATAACAAATGCTTGTTTTAATGCTTAAAATAATACCTGATGCATGATACTCAGTATGTTATACTAATGTAATTTTTTTATCCAGCTTTTCCTGACAGATTGTGAGTGATGAAAATGAATTCACACATCTGACAGCATTACAATAACATCAGCACACCTGTGTTATGTTTAAGATAAAAAAATTACTGTGAATCAGTTTTTCAGTTTAAGGTTAGTTTAATTTAATTTAATTTAATTTATTAAAAGTGAATATTTTATTCGCTCATTTGATGTTTTCCAGTAACGACAGAGAATCAGAACACAAGCACAGCTATGAGAGAAACGCAAACAAACCATTTTGTTGATGGTTACATTAATGTACGGTTAATATTTAAAACAGAGTAATTAGAGCCATTCCAATGTGTTGAGATCAATGGTTAAAGAGGATATTGTACATTCACAAGTTTCCCAAGAATTGAAGCAGTTTTCGTAGATTTTTTTGGTTTCTGTTTTGAAAAAAAAAAAGCACTAATAGAGAATATGTGCTTAATATGTGTTTAAAGATTTTAATACGGTTGAAAAAAAAAAAAAAGAAATATATATGTCTTTCCCCCTGCCTCCAAAAGCTAAAGAGGTGAGCTTCAAGATTCTAAAGATTTTAGATTTATCCTACTATCAAATTTTTAAGATTGAAATTTAATTTTAATATCAATAATTGTGTTTTTTGTGAAACAAGTATTGAAACATTAGGTCATGTTTTCTTTTTGTGTAATATGGTACAACACTTTTGTAGAGAGTTGAACATCCAGGGATGTGAAGATGGTCAGGTTTGGTATTTTCCTTGAAAACAAAGACTTTTAATTTGTTATTAATTTCCTGTTATGTTTTGGTAATTTTTTTTATTCACAAGTGCAAATGGTTTAAATCTAAACCCAACAGTGGTGGAATGAGGTAAAACTTGTATATAAATCTTTAAAAGTGGTTAAGAACAAGAAAGTCCTTAAATTGACTTCTTACTTGGATCTGTATAATTTATTGACTATATAATTTATTATCACATCTCTAGTATTAGCAAAACTGCATTTTTCCATCTCAAAAATATATCTAAATTACGACCTATGCTCTCAATGTCAAATGCTGAAACATTAATTAATGCGTTTATGACCTCAAGATTAGATTATTGTTTTAATGCTTTATTGGGTGGTTGTTCTGCTCGCTTAATAAACAAACTCCAGCTGGTCCAAAATGCAGCAGCTAGAGTTCTTACTAGAACCAGTGGATCAGCACCTAGAGACGACCTCTACAGCACTGAATGTCAGCGGAGACCACATCGACTAGATGAGCCCCAGAGACGGATCCCCAGTGAACACTTCGTCATGTAGACGGCTGTCGGCACAAGACCACGGGACCTGATGAGTCCTCTGTGTCTGGCCAGAGGAGAACTGGCCCCCCGACTGAGCCTGGTTTCTCCCAAGGTTTTTTTTCTCCATTTGTCACCGATGGAGTTTTGGTTCCTTGCCGCTGTCGCCTCTGGCTTGCTTAGTCGGGGACACTTTATCTTCGCACAATATTGTATTTTATTTTATTGTATTTGATTAACTACCTTTACCTGAAAATTGAGTGTTTACTGTTGCCCTTTGCATTGTTGATGTACTATTTTCTATTTAATACTGTACAGCCGCCTTGTTACAATTCTGTATTGTTAAAGGCGGTATATAAATAAAGGTGATTTGATTGATTTTGATTTATTGTAAAAGCCCACTTAGTTGTATGTCACTTTTGATGTGTTTTGCTTTTTATTTTCTTTTTCCTTTCTCATAGTTTGGTTTATTTTGATGCTTTTTTAAATTCTATTTCTGGCTATGATTAGCTAAGGCTGAACTAGATTGGTTATATTTTGGTATGTGATTATGTACCTTGTTTGGTTGTAACATTTAAGCAATACAAAGAAGAAGAAGAAAATTTTATATTTTATATATATATATATATTATTATAAATATATATTATATTATATTATATTATATTATATTATTATTATATATTACATTATATTCTATTAACATTATTATTTTTTTCTATTAACATTAATATACATTTATATTAAATATATATTGCGCAGTATATCTAATAGGGGTGTGCTCAAAATATCGATTCTTAGATACATACCGATATAATAAAAAAAGATACAGTATCGACATTCTAGCCCTTAGTATCGATACTCCGCCCAGCCATTAGGGGGCGCAGCGGCGCCCGCGAGTTTCAAAAAAGTCATGGAAAATGTCGAAGATTTTAGAAGCGCCGTTGTCCCTAAAGGCAGATGTTTGGACACATTTTGGTTTTAAAGCAAAGGAAGGAAACCAAGGGATCGATAAAACAAATGCAATCTGCAAGCATTGCCAGGCTTCTATACGCTACACCGGTAATACAACTAACCTGCGCTCCCACCTGCAAAGACACCATGCAGACAAGCTAGCTTCGCCGCAGCCCAAAAAAACACGGGACCCCACGCAAACTACTTTGGACAACACAACATCCAAGCTTCCATCTAACTCAGTCCATGCACAGAAGATTACGGAGTCTGTGGTGCATTATATTTGCAAAGGTTTATGTCCCTACAGTGTCGTCGAGAACACAGGCTTGATCAACACGTTAGATCCCCGTTACGTGATCCCTACCCGCAGCTACATGACCGACAAAGCAGTACCGAGAATATATGACAAAGTCAAAGACGATGTTAAGTCAGCCCTGAGTTCTGCCCCACGAGTGGCACTGACTTGTGACGGGTGGACATCGCGAGCCACGGAAGCTTTTGTTACAATCACTTGCCATTACGTTGACGAGGAGTGGGAACTGATGTCGCACGTGTTACAAACGCGAGCCATGCACAAGAGCCATACGGGGTCAAACATTGCAGAGTTACTGAAAGCGGCGCTGGAGGAGTGGGACCTCGTATCCAAAGACCCAGCTATTGTGACTGACAACGCCGCAAATATGAGCGTCGCAGCGGAGCTTGCCGGTATGTTGCATTTCAGGTGCTTCGCTCACACTTTAAACCTGGCCTCGCAGCGTGCACTGAAGCTTCCTGCTGTCGCTCGTTTATTGGGACATGTTAGACGGATATCCACCTTTTTAAAGCGCAGTATCACAGCCAGCCACGTACTTCGACAGAAGCAGAAGTTGCTCGAGTTGCCTGAACATAAACTGATCACTGATGTTGTGACGCGCTGGAATAGCGCGCATGATATGCTTGAGCGCTTTCTTGAGCAGCAACCCGCTGTCTCCGCTGCTCTTCTGTCCAACGAGCTTAGGAAAACCGAGAAAGAAGTTTGCACCCTATGTGAGTCGGACATTACATCTGCGGAGGAGATGGTGGATGCAATGAAGCCCATGAAGATTGCTACTCTTGTAATGTCAAAAGAAAGCTCTCCAACACTGTCAGTTGTGGCCCCTCTTCATGCTCAG
This sequence comes from Labeo rohita, assembly GCF_022985175.1. NCBI lineage: Eukaryota > Metazoa > Chordata > Actinopteri > Cypriniformes > Cyprinidae > Labeo > Labeo rohita. The sequence goes on from NC_066893.1 coordinate 29,225,113, forward strand.
CTCATCCAGGATTTCCAAGAGAGCAGAGCAGATAGTGAGATAGTGAAAGAAATCAAAGCGGCTATTTGCCAAGATTTGAGCAAGAGGTACATGGATCAGCAGAAAGAGACCATGTATGTATGTTCAGCACTCGATCCAGGATTCAAAGCTTTGCCCTTCCTTCCTGATGATGAACGAGAGGAAATATACTTGAGAATCACTGCAGAAGCTCGAAGAATTCAAGAACTATTTCAGGTAAGCCCTTTCACTGTGTCATTAACATTAGCATTACATAGTTAAAAAACATAAAAAAACAAACAAACACACTCACACACACACACATATACACTAAGTGTAATAAAACGAAATATTCAGTTCATAATTTCAAATTCATAATAGTATGTTAGAGCTTAAAAAAACTAAATGGTTTCAAACATATACTTCATGTAAAGCACTATACTAGCAAAACAATATATTGTAAAGGTTTGTCAGTTCATCGCATTAAATAAAAGGCAAACTAACTATTAAATGTCTTTGAATATGCTCTTTATAGAATTAACTATGGGTTTATTGATAAAAAATCTGTATTTTGCATAACAGGAAGAGGCTAAAGTGATACCAGGACAGGAGGACAATCATGTGGAAGACAAGGATGACATTCCTGCCAGCCCACCACCCAAGAAGAAAAAGGACTTGTGCTGTTTGGCTGATCTGCTTGGTTCAACTTACAGTGCAGGTCCTGCGGTGAGACACAGAACCACACAGGCCCAGGCAGAAGAGGAGATGTCAAGGTACAAGGAGGCACCACCCCTGTCTCTTGCTGAGGGAAGTCCACTCAGTTGGTGGAAAGAGCACCAGAATGAATATCCACTAATGTCACGCCTTGCCAAAGTGTACCTGTGCATTCCAGGGACTAGTGTCTCCTCGGAGCGCGTTTTCTCTACGGCAGGCGATATCGTAACAGCACAGAGAAGTGTACTAAGCTCAAAGCATGTTGACCAACTTCTGTTTTTGAACAAAAATCTTAAGTCATAGGATAAAGCTAGCATTACCAAGAGTATCCTCAGGTTATTGTTTTGTTGCTGCAGTGATTTTTGTTCAACCTGCCTTTTTGAGGACAAACCTGGTTTAGCCTTAAGATTTTAAAAATCCATCCTGTTATGAGGTAGATTTGTTGTTGTGCCAAATGTTAAAGCAAGATATAGCATTTAAGTGATTTCATAGTGAAATATGTTATGGCAGTACATGGTGTCACAAAAAAGAATTATAAGAAGATTTAATAAGAAGTTAAGAATAAGAAGAAGATTTTGTGCTTGTGTGAGCTCAGACTGTACCCTTGGAAAGTTAAATGTTGACTTGTGGTAATTTCCAGATTAATACAATTTGTGTACAATTAATCAGAGCACTTAAAGCTGCAAATATTTAAGCAAAATGCACTTTGTTATAATGCACTTTTGTCTTCAATAAATTGAGTTCTGTTTGTTGAGTAAATGTGTTCAGCATTAACTAATTGGCTCTGGCCCATGTATTTTTATTGAATCGTATCGAATCGTGTCACATTGTATCAAATCATATCGAGACAGCTCTGTATCGAGGTACGTATCGAATCGTGACCTGTGTATCGAGGTATGTATCGTATCGCCAGGTTCTCCAAGGTATACAGCCCTAATATCTAACAACAGCGGCGTAAGCATTCCTGTAGCGCGGTCACGTGACTTAACGGCCGCGGAGGCGCGCGTGTTCTATTTATTACGTCACAGACGGGAGCGCGGGCTCAGTTGATTCTAGCGATTCCAGAGTAAAGAGCTCCTGCAGTCAATAGCGATTAAAGCGAATGGAAACGAATACAAACACACAAGCTATAGACACAGTAGTCAAATACAGTTTACAAACAAGAGGGAAGATGCAGAAATCGAATATCATGTGTGTAAACTCACCGGAGGAGACGGAGAGCAGCAGCAGAGCTCAACCGTCGAGTGTCGCTGTTGTGTCCGCTGAGAAACACCCGAGCAGCGGCCCAACAGATGCTCCTGAACAACAAAACAGCCCAACAGGTGACTGACAATGTCAATACGCATTAAAACTGGCATATATACAGAAATAAATAGTAGAAAACGATTACTGTGTGACTTCTGTGTAGCACAGCATAAGCAATTTGGCTGAGCCTCTTTCAGAAACATGAACTTCAGTGCAAAACCTGCTACTATCTACAATTTTGGTTTCAGAAACTCGAAATGTGCCCAAATATCTTGCTTTAAAGACGTTAGATTATGTGGAAACATCAGACACTATTAAGTGCTTTCCAAAGGCAGAAGCAGCTTTTGTTTAATAATACAGATACAAGAGTTTATTTACGATAAAACAATACGTTAATATGTTTGACAGGCCTGTTTAATTACATTTATGCAGAATCGTTCATAGACATATATAAATACATATAAATATTTATATATAAATACCACTGCAAACTGAATTATGCTCAGATGAAAAAGGAGATAATTGTCTGAGTAATTATGACTATTATATCTAGCTACTGTTAGCATATGACCTACCTTTGCCATGATCTGAATCGTCTCCTAGGCCTGCCTTAAAATATGCCTTGAGCTTCAGGGAAAAAATGTAACAAATTTAACTGACTTTACACTTTGTTTTGGGCATTTTTATCTCTTTTGGGATCCACTTTCATATTTGAGCCCACACATGCTTTCCAAGTCAAGTGGTAATGTATTATTTTAAAGGAATAGTCAACTCATAAAATGAGGTTACAGTATTTAACCCCTCAGCTCGGGGCTTGTGTATTAAATGCAAGCCTACAAACATAAGGCAGCTCCACATTTACAAGTTCATCATTCAGCTGTAATCTGTGTTAATAATAAAGATGTTTTCATCAATATTTTTTGTTTGCAGAAAAACACACAAAAGGGAGGAAAGGCCGTGCTTGTTTCCAGACAGTGCGGAAGGCTGTAAAACGCCACTTTCAAACCCTCAAAGCCAAAGTGTGTCCTCGTGTGCCTGACCAGGAGCCACCACAGGAGAATCCACAAACATCCATACAAGAACTGACAGTAGATACAGATCCACTTGAGTTCCAGACAGTGTTTGATCGTGCTCAAGTGACACAGAGTAGTGCTGTAGTGTCAGCTGAGAGCAGCAGCGATGTGTTTGAGGACACATTCGAGTACTTACCAGTGGAGACGGAGAGAACCAGAAAACAACCCAACAGACGTGCTGTCTGTGTCCTCTGAGAAACATCCCAGCAGCAACAGATGCACCTGAACAACAAAACAGCCCAACAGGTGACTGACAATGTCAATACAAATCAAAACTGACATATATACATAAATAAATAGTAGGAGACAATTACTGTGTGACTTCTGTGTAGCACAGCATCAGCAATTTGCCTAAGCCTCTTTCAGAAACATGAACTTCAGTGCAAAACCTGCTAATCATTCACATGAACAACATAAAGCAGCTCTACATTAGGACAGTTTTACAAGTTCATCATTCAGCTGTAATCTGTGTTAATAATAAAATGTTTTCCATCAATATTCTTTGTTTTCAGAAAAACACACAAAAGGGAGGAAAGGCCGTGCTTGTTTCCGGACAGTGCGGAAGGCTGTAAAACGCCACTTCAAACCCTTAAAGCCAAAGTGTGTCCTTGTGTACCTGACCAGGAGCCACCGCAGGAGAATCCACAAACATCCATACAAGAACTGACAGTAGATACAGATCCACTTGAGTCCCAGCCAGTGTTTGATCGTGCTCAAGCGATGCAGAGTAGTGCTGTAGTGTCAGCTGAGAGCAGCAGCGACGTGTTTGAGGACGCATTTGAGTACTTACCAACAGACGCGTCTGAACCACAAAACAACCCAACAGACGCGTCTGAACCACAAAACAACCCAACAGACGCGTCTGAACCGCAAAACAACCCAACAGACGCCTGAACCAGCAAAACAACCCAACAGACGCGTCTGAACCGCAAAACAACCAAACAGACGCGTCTGAACCACAAAACAACCAAACAGACGCGTCTGAACCACAAAACAACCCTAGAGGTAACTGCCAGTGTCAATACAAATCAATACTGACATATATGCAGAAATAATAGTAGGAGGCGATTACTGTGTGAGCTCTGTGTGTAGCACAGCATCAGCACTGTGTTTGTAATTTGGATGAGCCTCATGAACCTCATGAACAACATAAAGCAGCTCTACATTAGGACAGTTTTACAAGTTCATCATTCAGCTGTAATCTGTGTTAATACTAAAATGTTTCTCATCAATATTCTTTGTTTGGCAGGAAACTGTAGGAGAAAATGTAGGAGAGCCCGTGCTTGTTTCCGGAGAGTGAGAAAGGCTGTAAAGCGCCGCTTCCAAACCCTTAAAGCCAAAATGTGTCCTTGTGTGCCTGACCGGGAGGAGAGACCACAGGAGAGACCACAGGAGAGACCGCAGGAGAGACCACAGGAGAGACCACAGGAGAGACCACAGGAGAGACCACGAACGTTCAGACCAGATCCGTCAGAAGTCATTTATTGGCGTCCGTCCTATAGGAACGAGATTGACAACTATTTGGATAGCGCGGTTACGCTGCTGCCTAGCTGGGAGTCAGTACAAACACCCAGACCATTTCCGGCATATCTGCTTGAGTTCCGGGATTATAACAATTTTGAGGACATATTTTGGTTCACCCGAATGCGGAGGCCTAACTGGGAGCAAACGCAGGAGCAGACAGAAACATCCGGACAAGAACCGACTGAGCACATGGATCCACTTGAGTACCCAGTTTGTAGTGAGTATCTAGTTATTATTGCTGGGATTCATGTCAGTTCTAGCCTGTGGTTTCTGGTTTTAGCTTCAATCTCTACTCCAACTGGTTCCTCACCTGATCTGCACAGGTCTCATGCTGAATTGCTATTGTGTGTTTTTCAGATGACTTAATGCCTTATTATAGACTGAGACGGGAACTTGTCTCACGATACTTCTACTCTCCGTATGAAGCGAGACTGCAACATGGAGCAGAATACTTTCGCTCTCTTTATGAAGTGGGAGAAAGAGTGAAATTGGCAGGCCATGTCCATGAAGGAATAAGAAGATCGGATGGCCAACAAGTATGTTCTTTTTCTGTATAACTAAAGTTTTTGCCTTGTGTTTTTTCTGTGAACTGTGAGTCCTGACATAGACATCACTGTTTACTACTTCGATCAACACATGTTTAAAAGTGTAAAGATTGTATCATGAATACAAACAAAAAAGCATCAGTTTACTAATGTTTGCAAACATTTTCTTAAATTTTAGGTGCTCATCAAATTTGTGAGGAGGAAATTTCCAGAAAGTACGCTGATATTGGTAAGTTTTCATGAAATTGTCTGTTAAGAATTGTTTTTATTAAATTCTGTATGTGCTGTAGATGTATGGAAAGTCATTCAAAGCCTAAAATCATCATTATATAGTGCATGTGAAGTTGGGAGTCAGCTAACCTTTTGTCATTCTCTTTTCTGTAGCCTGATTTTTTCAGACCTCTGTGTCGCGAGGCGTTTGTAATGTTGGTGCTTCAAAGGCCTCCGACCTGCGACCATGTCATACGATTATATGACTGGTTTATTATGGAGGAAAAAGACGTCTTGATCATGGAATATGCCTGCCCCTGTGTGCATCTGACTAAGTTCATTAGAAAAAACAGAGGTCACTTCAATGAAGAAATCGCAAGACGCATCATGCTTCAGCTCACTGTCACACTGTGTCATTGTGTTGATCGTGGTGTTTGTCCTGCCCCAAGTTTGAGAAATATTGTCATCAGCCCGGACACACTGCGGCTAAAGTTATTAGACTTGAAACGTGCACGCTACGTCCCAAGAGCATGTGAGTTGTCTTTTTCAAAAACAGTTTATTAATGACTAATGGATGATGTTTTACTAAACACTGGAAATCTATTGTTCACAGTATATCTCCCAAGGCTCAAAGTGACATTAGTAATATGGGCAGTTGAAATCTTAATGAAGTTGATGAAAAAGCTTGTCAGAGGAATTCCGGTGGAAGAAAACCTTTCTGAAGGTGAGACCAATAACAACAACAAAATGGAAATTGCATTGCTTGAAAAACATAAAGCTCTGACACAAGAGTCAGTAAATGATTAGTGAAAATTGAGCAAAGTGTAAAACACTGACAAATTACAATGAATGTTTAACATTGATTATTTTCATGGCATTGAGAGAACAGCAACAAATGCATTGTATTTCATCACATTACCGTGAATCTCAAAATGTGTCAGTAAGGACAAATATGACTAATCAGCTCTCTTATGAAAACTCACAGATTGCAGCGATCTTCTTCAGAAACTTAAAATGATGAAAAGAGAAGTATATACGAACAGAAGATTATCGATACCAGACTTCTTTAAGGACATTACAGATCATGCTTGGTTTAAAGAACCTTCCACAACTGAAAAAAGTAAGCCTAAGAAAAGAGATGCTCTTTTCATCAACTCAGGCTTTTTAAATCAGAAAAAGCTCTTTTCAATTCAGAACAGCAGCTTATTGTCATGCTCTCATTGTTACACAGGTGGATGTTCCCCTGTTCGTCAGCAGCTCTCACCCACGCTTCACTCTTCTAACTCGGGACGTCTCCCTTCCAGCCCTGCAGCTGAGTCTCGGGTTAGACGTTAGTACCTCAGCACTTCTCCTTTCTCCTCATCCAGAGCCAAAAGCTGCTCTCATCAGCAGGTTTTTCAGCTATGGGGTTAGAACTGTTCCTTTATTCCAGGGATCCACAAATGAATGTGAAGAGATTCACAAACACAACTTCTTCAACTTATTGTGCATTTGTGCATCACAGTGTGCATTTGTGGATTGAGAAACATTTCTGGTGTCAAGACGTGCACCACAAACAGGTGAACGTGCTACGTGCTCTATTTGATGCTCTACATGCTCTATTTAATGCCCTACTCCATTTAATGCCCTACATGCTCCATTTAATGCCCTACTCCATTTAATGCCCTACATGCTCCATTTAATGCCCTACTGCTCCATTTAATGCCCTACTCCATTTAATGCCCTACGTGCTCCATTTAATGCCCTACACCATTTAATGCCCTACATGCTCCATTTAATGCCCTACTCCATTTAATGCCCTACATGCTCCATTTAATGCCCTACTCCATTTAATGCCCTACATGCTCCATTTAATGCCCTACGTGCTCTATTTAATGCCCTACACCATTTAATGCCCTACATGCTCCATTTAATGCCCTACATGCTCCATTTAATGCCCTACACCATTTAATGCCCTACATGCTCCATTTAATGCCCTACGTGCTCCATTTAATGCCCTACATGCTCCATTTAATGCCCTACATGCTCCATTTAATGCCCTACATTTATTTAATGCTCCATTTAATGCCCTACATGCTCCATTTAATGCCCTACATGCTCCATTTAATGCCCTACATGCTCCATTTAATGCCCTACATGCTCCATTTAATGCCCTACATGCTCCATTTAATGCCCTACATGCTCCATTTAATTTAATGCCCTACATGCTCCATTTAATGCCCTACATTTTTAATGCCCTACATGCTCCATTTAATGCCCTACTCCATGCCCTCCTCCATTTAATGCCCTACATGCTCCATTTAATGCCCTTAATTTAATGCCCTACGTGCTCCATTTAATGCCCTACCCCTACATGCTCCATTTAATGCCCTACATGCATGCTCCATTTAATGCCCTACGTGCTCCATTTAATGCCCTACGTGCTCCATTTAATGCCCTACGTGCTCCATTTAATGCCCTACATTTAATGCCCTACCATTTAATGCCCTACGTGCTCCATTTAATGCCCTACGTGCTCCATTTAATGCCCTACATTTAATGCCCTACATGCTCCATTTAATGCCCTACGTGCTCCATTTAATGCCCTACATGCTCCATTTAATGCCCTACATGCTTAATGCCATTTAAATGCCCTACGTGCTCCATTTAATGCCCTACATGCTCCATTTAATGCCCTACGTGCTCCATTTAATGCCCTACGTGCTCCATTTAATGCCCTACATGCTCCATTTAATGCCCTACAATGCCCATTTAATGCCCTACATGCTCCATTTAATGCCCTACATGCTCCATTTAATGCCCTACATGCTCCATTTAATGCCCTACACCATTTAATGCCCTACATGCTCCATTTAATGCCCTACGTGCTCTATTTAATGCCCTACGTGCTCCATTTAATGCCCTACGTGCTCTATTTAATGCCCTACACCATTTAATGCCCTACATGCTCCATTTAATGCCCTACGTGCTCTATTTAATGCCCTACATGCTCCATTTAATGCCCTACGTGCTCCATTTAATGCCCTACATGCTCCATTTAATGCCCTACATGCTCCATTTAATGCCCTACATACACCATTTAATGCCCTACGTGCTCCATTTAAATGCCCTACGTGCTCCATTTAATGCCCTACGTGCTCCATTTAATGCCCTACATGCTCCATTTAATGCCCTACATGCTCCATTTAATGCCCTACGTGCTCCATTTAATGCCCTACATGCTCCATTTAATGCCCTACATGCTCCATTTAATGCCCTACATGCTCCATTTAATGCCCTACGTGCTCCATTTAATGCCCTACGTGCTCCATTTAATGCCCTACATGCTCCATTTAATGCCCTACATGCTCCATTTAATGCCCTACATGCTCCATTTAATGCCCTACGTGCTCCATTTAATGCCCTACGTGCTCCATTTAATGCCCTACATGCTCCATTTAATGCCCTACATTTAATGCCCTACGTGCTCCATTTAATGCCCTACGTGCTCTATTTAATGCCCTACATGCTCCATTTAATGCCCTACATGCTCCATTTAATGCCCTACGTGCTCCATTTAATGCCCTACGTGCTCCATTTAATGCCCTACATGCCCATTTAATGCCCTACGTTTAATGCCCTCCATTTAATGCCCTACGTTTAATGCCCTACCCATTTAATGCCCTACATGCTCCATTTAATGCCCTACATGCTCCATTTAATGCCCTACATTTAATGCCCATTTAATGCCCTACGTGCTCCATTTAATGCCCTACCCTATTTTAATGCCCTACCCTACTCCATTTAATGCCCTACGTGCTCCATTTAATGCCCTACATTTACCCTACATGCTTTTAATGCCCTACGTGCTCCATTTAATGCCCTACGTGCTCCATTTAATGCCCTACATGCTCCATTTAATGCCCTACATGCCCTACATCCATTTAATGCCCTACCCATTTAATGCCCTACCATTTAATGCCCTACGTGCTCCATTTAATGCCCTACATGCTCCATTTAATGCCCTACGTGCTCCATTTAATGCCCTACATGCTCCATTTAATGCCCTACTCCCATTTAATGCCCTACGTGCTCCATTTAATGCCCTACATTTAATGCCCTATTTTAATGCCCTACATGCTCCATTTAATGCCCTACTATTTTATGCCCTATTTAAATGCCCTACGTGCTCCATTTAATGCCCTACTGCCCATTTAATGCCCTACATGCTCCATTTAATGCCCTACCATTTAATGCTCCATTTAATGCCCTACATGCTCCATTTAATGCCCTACATGCTCCATTTAATGCCCTACATGCTCCATTTAATGCCCTACATTTTAATGCCCTACTCCATTTAATGCCCTACATTTAATTTAATGCCCTACATGCATTTAATGCCCTACATTTAATGCCCTACCATTTAATGCCCTACATGCCCATTTAATGCCCTACTCCATTTAATGCCCTACATGCTCCATTTAATGCCCTGCCCTACATAATGCCCTACTCCATTTAATGCCCTACGTGCTCCATTTAATGCCCTACTGCATTTAATGCCCTACATGCTCCATTTAATGCCCTACATGCTCCATTTAATGCCCTACTCCATTTAATGCCCTACATGCTCCATTTAATGCCCTACTCCATTTAATGCCCTACATGCATTTAATGCCCTACATGCTCCATTTAATGCCCTACTGCTCCATTTAATGCCCTACATGCTCCATTTAATGCCCTACGTGCTCCATTTAATGCCCTACATGCCCATTTAATGCCCTACTGCTCCATTTAATGCCCTACATGCTCCATTTAATGCCCTACATGCTCCATTTAATGCCCTACTAATGCCCTACTCCATTTAATGCCCTACCATTTAATGCCCTACATGCTCCATTTAATGCCCTACATGCACCATTTAATGCCCTACGTATTTAATGCCCTACGTGCTCTATTTAATGCCCTACGTGCTCCATTTAATGCCCTACTCCATTTAATGCCCTACGTGCTCTATTTAATGCCCTACGTGCTCCATTTAATGCCCTACATGCTCCATTTAATGCCCTACTACATTTAATGCCCTCCATTTAATGCCCTACATGCTCCATTTAATGCCCTACATTTTAATGCCCTACTCCATTTAATGCCCATTTAATGCCCTACATGCTCCATTTAATGCCCTACGTGCTCCATTTAATGCCCTACATGCTCCATTTAATGCCCTACGTGCTCCATTTAATGCCCTACGTGCTCCATTTAATGCCCTACATGCTCCATTTAATGCCCTACATGCTCCATTTAATGCCCTACATGCCCATTTAATGCCCTACCCCATTTAATGCCCTACATGCTCCATTTAATGCCCTACGTGCTCCATTTAATGCCCTACATGCTCCATTTAATGCCCTACATGCTCCATTTAATGCCCTACATGCCCTACATACCCATTTAATGCCCTACATGCCCATTTAATGCCCTACATGCTCCATTTAATGCCCTATAATGCCCTCCATTTAATGCCCTACTCCATTTAATGCCCTACGTGCTCCATTTAATGCCCTACTGCCCATTTAATGCCCTACATTTTAATGCCCTACTCCATTTAATGCCCTACATGCTCCATTTAATGCCCTACATTTAATGCCCCATTTAATGCCCCTACATGCTCCATTTAATGCCCTACGTGCTCCATTTAATGCCCTACATGCTCCATTTAATGCCCTACTGCTCCATTTAATGCCCTACTCCATTTAATGCCCTACATGCTCCATTTAATGCCCTACTCCATTTAATGCCCTACATGCTCCATTTAATGCCCTACTCCATTTAATGCCCTACTCCATTTAATGCCCTACGTGCTCCATTTAATGCCCTACTCCATTTAATGCCCTACTCCATTTAATGCCCTACATGCTCCATTTAATGCCCTATGCTCCATTTAATGCCCTACATGCTCCATTTAATGCCCTACATGCCCATTTAATGCCCTACATGCTCCATTTAATGCCCTACTCCATTTAATGCCCTACATGCTCCATTTAATGCCCTACATGCTCCATTTAATGCCCTACGTGCTCCATTTAATGCCCTACTCCATTTAATGCCCTACTCCATTTAATGCCCTACATGCTCCATTTAATGCCCTACTCCATTTAATGCCCTACGTGCTCCATTTAATGCCCTACGTGCTCCATTTAATGCCCTACGTGCTCCATTTAATGCCCTACATGCTCCATTTAATGCCCTACGTGCTCCATTTAATGCCCTACGTGCTCCATTTAATGCCCTACATGCTCCATTTAATGCCCTACGTGCTCCATTTAATGCCCTACGTGCTCCATTTAATGCCCTACGTGCTCCATTTAATGCCCTACGTGCTCCATTTAATGCCCTACCCTGCTCCATTTAATGCCCTACGTGCTCCATTTAATGCCCTCCATTTAATGCCCTACATTTAATGCCCTACATTTAATGCCCTATTTATTTAATGCCCTACGTGCTCCATTTAATTTAATGCCTACATGCTCCATTTAATGCCCTACGTGCTCCATTTAATGCCCTACATGCCCTACGTGCTCCATTTAATGCCCTACGTGCTCCATTTAAATGCCCTACATACACCATTTAATGCCCTACGTGCTCCATTTAATGCCCTACATACACCATTTAATGCCCTACGTGCTCCATTTAATGCCCTACGTGCTCCATTTAATGCCCTACATACACCATTTAATGCCCTACGTGCTCCATTTAATGCCCTACGTGCTCCATTTAATGCCCTACGTGCTCCATTTAATGCCCTACGTGCTCCATTTAATGCCCTACGTGCACCATTTAATGCCCTACGTGCTCCATTTAATGCCCTACATACCATTTAATGCCCTACATTTAATGCCCTACATACACCATTTAATGCCCTACATGCTCCATTTAATGCCCTACGTGCTCCATTTAATGCCCTACGTTAATGCTCCATTTAAATGCCCTACGTGCTCCATTTAATGCCCTACATACACCATTTAATGCCCTACGTGCTCCATTTAATGCCCTACATACACCATTTAATGCCCTACGTGCTCCATTTAATGCCCTACATGCTCCATTTAATGCCCTACATACACCATTTAATGCCCTACGTGCTCCATTTAATGCCCTAGGTGCTCCATTTAATGCCCTACATACACCATTTAATGCCCTACGTGCTCCATTTAATGCCCTACGTGCTCCATTTAATGCCCTACGTGCTCCATTTAATGCCCTACATACACCATTTAATGCCCTACGTGCTCCATTTAATGCCCTAAGTGCTCCATTTAATGCCCTACGTGCTCCATTTAATGCCCTACGTGCTCCATTTAATGCCCTACGTGCTCCATTTAATGCCCTATATTTAATGCCCTACGTGCTCCATTTAATGCCCTACATACACCATTTAATGCCCTACGTGCTCCATTTAATGCCCTACATACACTATTTAATTCCCTGCGTGCTTTATTTAATGCTCTGTGTGCTCTATTTAATGGCCTGTTTAATATTTAATCAACGTTTTGTGCTAATAATCATATTGGTATATTTTGCATACTAATGATAGGAATCTATCTTTGACATGAAAAAAGGGGCTGTTTCAAACTGTATTTCTGGGACAGCCTTTGGGAAACTACAGTTTTAAGGAGAAAATACTCAGTGTTGATTAATGGACTGGCACATGGTTTGTCTAAAAGCATATTAAAAACACCACACAGACAAATAAACAACATAAAAATCTTTATTTTCACTACAGGGGGACTTTAAAGCAAAAAATATATTGCGAACAATAGATCTAATGTACAGATATTGAGAAAGATAATGGTGTATTCCGCTGTGTATGCGTAGGTTTATAAATGATTTTACCTTAAAAATATGATGAAATGATGCACATCGGGTTCCCAGATTAATGTTATTATAAATCCAAAATCATAGAAATGGAGTTTGAGATGCTCTGTAAATGATAATAGTTCCCTACACGCATGTAAAATAAGTAAAGTGCATATATTTAATTGAATATTAGCATTTGTGATTTCACAATAGCATTATGCTTTATTGTGATTTTTAGGATCTAATTTATCACGCAGCTTTAGAAAACATTCTAATAATATGTTTCATGGATTCTTGCGTTTGGAATTTGCCACTTCCTGTATTTCGCCATTAACTCGAACTGGGCAAAATGTAATCAAGGATTTTTTTTCAAATCGAGCACTCGCATAAAATCGAGGAATTGTGACAGCCCTAGTGGACTCCACCCACCGTCTACTGCTGGCCAATCATAGCATGTTCTCACTATAACCAATAACATTTGGCTATAAATCAGCAGGTTATTATATAAAATATTTTTGATTATAAAATTGTTAAAGCCATATGTTATAAATAAGTTTATAAGATTTTTAAAATGGCTTTCACAGGATGAATTTTGAGTTTTCGACTGATATCTAATTTACAATAATTACTAAAATAAGTGACAGGGAAAAACGGCACCTGTGGGACGGTGACAGTTTAACAAAACAAAGAGCCCATAGAAAATTCTCTTCAGGAATGCAAAATGAATCTGTTTCCATCCTGACTGTAAAGCGAAAGACTTGACTTGGCATGAACGGACTCACCGACAGCAGGGTTCATTTCTTCGGTCGTGTATTCTGTAACGAATGATCCACTAAAGGTGAGTAGGGAGCCATGGCAGAGCAGGAACATCGACAAACCACTTGACCATGACAGACCAGGCAGTGAGTTCATGAATGGCCTCCTTGGCCGTAACAGAAGAGGCAGTGAGTTCCTGGATGGGTGCCACCCCCTTGGAAGATTCTGCAGCCAAAGCTGCCACCTCTCGGGGATCTGCAGTGGACGCCGCATCCTCAGGAGGTTCTGCAGCAGGAGCTGCCACCTCTGGAGACACTGGCGCGAATCCGTGGACAAGAGAGGCATCTGGGACAAACTCGTGGACAGGAGGGGCCTCTGGAGTAGACTCATGGACAGACGAGGCCTCTGGAGTGCAGTGTTCAGATCACACATTCAAAATGGCAATGACCATCATGGGCAGTGCAGTAGACAAAGGGATGTCCTCTGGGCTTGAGATCACAGGGATCCCAGCCGCACGCGTTCACATCAGTGGTGGGTCTATCACACTGGCAGTCATGACATGACATGGCTCTGGAAGATCAGAGCCAGCCACACGGCGTGGCTCCACACCGTGGGAGACGCCATGTCTCGTCTGATCTCCCACAGCCAGACATGCCTCATCTGATCTCCCAGAGCCACGCCTTGCCTCGTCTGATCTCCCACAGCCACGCCGTGTCTCGTCTGATCTCCCAGAGCCACGCCGTGTCTCGTCTGATCTCCCAGAGCCATGTCATGTCATGACTGCCAGTGTGATGGACCCATCACTGATGTCAGCATGTGCGGCTGGGATCCCTATGATCTCAAGCCCAGAGGACATCCCTCTGTCTACTGCACTGCCCGTGATGGCCATTACCATTTTGAGTGTATGGGCTGCACACTGCACTCCAGAGGCCTCGTCTGTCCACAAGTTTGTCCCAGAGGCCTCTCCTATCCACAAGTTTTTCCCAGAAGTCTCTCCTGCCCACGGATTCACACCAGTGTCTCCAGGGGTGCGACTCCTGCTGCAGAACCTCCTGAGGATGCGGCGTCCATTGCAGAACCCCTAGAGGTGCCAGCCTTGGCTGCAGAATCTTCCAAGGGGGTGGCACCCATCCAGGAACTCACTGCCTCTCCTGTCACGGCCATGGAGGCCATTCATGAACTCACTGCCCGCTCTGTCACAGTCAAGTGGTCTGTCCATGTCCCTGCTCTGCCTGCTCCGCCATGGCTCCCTACTCACCTTCAGTGGATCATTCGTTACATCAACACAACTCTTTAATTGCGCCTATTTACAGGAGTTCAGGGTGTGATGCCACACTTCTGCAAACAAATGTCATAAATATATCCATGTGTATTTTTCTTGGGGAAATGTATTATTAATATAAAGTCATATTTAAAAGCTTTAGACTGAATGGCAAATGCAATTTGATAATAACACAGTAATATTGTACTGTAATGTAATATTAGATGTATTTTTTATCTTAAGCATGATATCGACTCTTGCTCACTTTATACCACATACAAATCACACCTGGGACTCAAACCCTCGTC
Organism: Labeo rohita; assembly: GCF_022985175.1. Lineage (NCBI taxonomy): Eukaryota > Metazoa > Chordata > Actinopteri > Cypriniformes > Cyprinidae > Labeo > Labeo rohita. Next base: position 29,240,579 of record NC_066893.1, read on the forward strand.
CCACAGCATTTATTTTAGTCAAACTTGCAGTACTGATAAAATGTTTTATTTCACTTTGTTTTTCAGTAATTGTTTTGGGAAAATGATTTTGATCAATTGCTTTCGTTTTTGTTGACCTTGGTCCACCGGTCTGTGGATTTGCTTGCACGTCTTGACACTAGAAATGTTTTGCAGTCCACAGATGTGCGCTGTGATTCACAAATGCACAGAAAGAGTAACGTAAATGAAGGCCAGGCAGAGTTGTGTAACATTTATTTGTGGATCATAATGTATTTATCTGGAACAAAGAAGTGATTATAAGCCTACACTGAAACCTTCATCCAGCATCCTCGCACTCAGCAGTAAGATCCTCCAACTTCAGCTCCCTCCTTCCACAGTCTAGACGCCACTGGAGCACATCACTGTATCAGGATGCAGACTTGTGCTCCTCACGTTCTCATCTGAGAGCTCCAGCATGTGCCGTTTGTCTCCCAAGACGTCTGATGTAGTCAAAAGGAACCATTAGACACAAAGCACATAGTAGCAGAGAAGCACATTACACGTGCTCGTGTTTCTCTGTCATCACTACATCAAATAAAGCATGTGAACATTTCTAATAAAATATTCACTTTGAATGATTTTTTTGTGTATAAAAACACTGCAGAGTAAATTAAACAATCTTTTTTATCTTTGTCAGACAAAGCTGGATAAAAAAATGCATTAGTAGATACTGAGTGTCATACTCTGGGTATTATTTTTAACAATAAAACAAGCACATGTTACTATACTGAATATAAATCAACACCACATACATTGTGAGTTTTAGCATGAGTGCTGCTGTGCTGCCATTTTCACATATAGAAAGCATTAGGCTATGTGTGGACATAAAATACTCAATAATAGTTTTATTTATATTTTATAATCATGTTCTGAAGTGGCTCAAATGTGGTTTTTGGGACTCGAGCCCCAAATGCTTTTTCAAAAGCCCAGAATCTTTCAGGCTTCTCAACAGTGTTGTCAGAAATATCTATTTTGTTTTTCCGCAGTGTATCTGAGTTTTCTTAGGACTCTGTGGCTCTGGTTTAGTTCGGGTTACAGTCTTTTGTTAAACACTATCAGTCAAAAGTTTTTGAACAGTAAGATTGTTCATGTTTGTTAAAGACGTCTCTTCCAAAGTACAGCAAAACCGTAATGTTTCGAAATACTTTTACCATTTAAAATGTTTTATATTTCTGTTAAAAATCATTCTAATATTCTGATTTGCTGCTAAAAAATAAACATTGAAAACAGCTCAGCAGAATTGTTTCAGGTTTCTTCAGAAGAACTGCATTTATCTGAAATAGAAATCATTTGTAACATGGTATAGTGTATAATGTTACAAAAGCTTTACAAAAATAACAAAATGTGCATTAGTAAAGCAAAGGACATTAGTTGATTATTTTATATAGATCCCGAAACTGTCATTAGGATATGTCCCCAAAACCTTCAAACTGGCTGCTATTAAGCCTCTCATTAAAAAACCACAACTGGACCCCAACGAATTAATTAATTACAGACCAATCTCGAATCTCCCTTTTCTGTCAAAGATACTAGAAAAGGTGGTATCTTCACAATTATGTTCCTTTCATTCAGGTTTTAGACCGTACCATACTGAGACTGCTCTTATTAGAGTTACAAATGATCTGCTCTTGTCATCTGATCGTGGTTGTATCTCTCTGTTAGTGCTACTGGATCTTAGTGCTGCGTTTGATATTGTTGACCACAACATTCTCTTGAACAGACTTGAAAATTATGCTGGCATTAGTGGTAGTGCATTGGCATGGTTCAAATCGTACTTATCTGACCGCTATCAATTTGTGGCAGTAAATGAAGAGGTATCATATCGATCACAAGTGCAGTATGGAGTACCGCAAGGCTCAGTACTAGGACCATTACTCTTTTTGCTTTACATGTTACCCTTGGGTGATATCATCAGGAAATATGGTGTTAGCTTTCACTGTTATACTGATGATACTCAGCTCTATATTTCTTCATCATCAGTTAGGAACCTAGGTGTGCTATTTAATAGTAATCTTTCCTTCTAAAACCACATCTCTAGCATTTGCAAAACTGCATTTTTCCATCTCAAAAATATATCTAAACTACGACATATGCTCTTAATGTCAAATGCTGAAACATTAATTCATGCGTTTATGACCTCACGGTTAGATTATTGTAATGCTTTATTGGGTGGTTGTTCTGCTCACTTAATAAACAAACTCCAGCTGGTCCAAAATGCAGCAGCTAGAGTTCTTACTAGAACCAGAAAGTATGATCATATTAGCCCGGTTCTGTCAACACTGCACTGGCTCCCTATTAAACATAGTGTAGATTTTAAATCTTGCTAATTACTTATAAAGCCCTGAATGGTTTAGCTCCTCAGTACCTGAGCGAGCTCTTATCACATTATAGTCCCTCACGTCCGCTGCGTTCTCAAGACTCTGGCAATTTGATAATACCGAGAATATCAAAATCAACCGCGGGCGGCAGATCATTTTCTTATCTAGCGCCCAAACTCTGGAACAATCTACCCAACACTGTTCGGGACGCAGACACACTCTGTCAGTTTAAATCTAGATTAAAGACCCATCTCTTTAACCTTGCTTACACGTAACACATCAACATATTCCTATAATTCAAATCCGTTAAAGGATTGTTAGGCGGCATTAATTAGGTCAACCGGAACCGGGAACACTTCCCATAACACCCGATGTACTCAGTGCATGGTCAGAAGAATGGCATCTACGCTAATATTAGTCTGTTTCTTTTTTATCTTATTCCAAGTCACCTTAACCACCAGATCCAGTCCGTACCCAGCCCAAACGGTGGATCAGCACCTAGAAACGACCTCTACAGCCCTGAATGTCAGCGGAGACCACATCGACTAGATGAGCCCCAGAGACGGATCCTCAGTGAAGACCTGATGACATTATTGAATCCAATGATGAACTGCCTTTAACTGAAAATTGAGTGTTTACTGTTTCCCTTTTGCATTATTGATGCACTATTTCCTATTCAATACCGTACAGTTGCTTTGTCACAGTTCTGTACTGTTAAAAGCGTTATATCCACCTTATTTTTCCCATAAGAGTGCGTTCAGAGTGGGGTTTTTTGTGTCTGGTTTCCGGTCTCATCCACTTCCAGCTATTTTTAGCTGCACGAAAAGCTCATTTTGCTGCTTGATATTGCAAACTGGTGTGTCTTACCATATTATTTTATTGTATTATCTTAATTATGAACACACTGGTTTGTAGTGCAAACTGTTTTACCGTTTACTGCACTTCGATATTCTTATCGATATTCTTATAGTTATTTCCCTATGGTGGATTATGAACCGGACGTCTAACACATTACCAGAAAACAGCTTACTTCTGCATTGAAAAATAAGCTGGATAATGAAAGTAAAAAAACATATAGCCCAGGTAATAATATTAAGGTCGCATATTCATATATTATGATTTCTCTTGACTGTATAACTGTAACCTGTGTAATGCTTGACTTATTTTATTTTTTCTTCCTTTTACATTCTCAGATATTATTGTACATAGTGTTATTTATTGGTTTTATACCATTAGTGTAGCATTTGTCTTCTTTGTCTTTTGAGTATTGACTTCCATTGCAAAGTTTAGCTCCAGCCCCAATCATGTGCAGCTGAACCAGCCGATCACAGTCTTCAGGATTACCACAAACTTCCAAGCAGGCGTGTGGACGGGTTGGAGCTGAACTGTTGGTCCTTCAGGACACCACTGTTGTAAGTGATCACCCTAACAGTCCTGCATCTGTTCTCAAAGGTGATTAGTCAAAACAAAAATACTTTTTCATTTTTATTGGTATATACAATATTTCATGTTCAATGTTATCTTTGTTTTATTCATTTATTTTTGTGTCTAAGAATAAATATGTTTTATGTAGATGTTCAAAGCCAGAGACAGGATAGATTCATTCTTTTTTTGATTGATATGAGTTATTTGTAGAAAATAAATGTTTCTGTTGTCTCCTGCCTGTTTACTTCACATTTTGATGCAACAACAGTATGATGACTTGTTCACATTTTAGTTAAACCACTGATGTCTGTGTTTTTCAGTGCAGTAAACCAACTTGTGAGACTTGTGGAGGTGATCTGCTCAGCTTTTTCAGAAGAGAGGGAAAGACGGTTTAAGGCAAGTGATGCGAGTTATTTTTAGAAAATAAATGTTACCGTTGTCTGCTATTGTAGTATTCTGTGGTAGACAAAGACAATACACAACCACACAATATGGTTGAAATGATAAAACAGTCTAGTTACCCATCCTTACAGAATTGGATGCACCTCTGTTTGAAAATGGTTACATTTTAACTAAATGTTTTCTTTTTTAAATGTTTTTCTGTTTTAGGCCACTGATGAAGAGCAGGTGGTGACTGGGATGGATGCGGGACAAACAGGAGAAATGATCTTTCCCTCAAACTGATGCAACAGTGGTTTTAAAGGAGGAGGCCGCCCTGGATAATGTCAAAGATGTCGCACGCCTTTGCTGAGCTGATGGGTCTTCATGACTACATCAATTATCTTAAAGACATAAAGAAAACTGGCAGTGATGCATGTTCTGTATGTGATCATGGACTATGAAACAAACTGTAAGTGTATAGTCTGTAAAAACAAAATGTCAAATGCTTGTTCTGTGTTTTTTAGTAGAAATGGAGTTCACACTCATTCATACACATGCTCACAATACTTTACACATTTGCTTGTGTTACATGTTATAATTGCAGTGTTAATGTTGTGGTTTATTAGTGCTAGTTATGCCAGAATAGTTTGTGTAAAAAAACAAACAAACTATTAAACTAATTGTACAACTATTGTAAAATAGTGTTTAGTAGTTTTATACAATATACAAAATTTACCAAAAAAGTCAAATTTGGTCTTAACTGTTATAGTCAGCAAATGTTCAGTGCTTCATTTATAAACTCTGTACCTGCTAATGCCATACTTTTTCTGTATTTCTTTTCACATGCATGCAAATATTCAACCCAACTTGCTGGGTCAAAACAACCCATCGTTCGGTTTATCCCTTTTTGACCCAGTGCTGGGTTGCCAAAATAAGCCAAATTGGGTTGTTTTTAACCCAGCTTTTTCTAGAGTGTAGCACGTTATAAGGAAAGGTGATTGCAGAGATTCATTAAAAACGTTTATACTCACTTCTGCTGTAAGTGAAGCTGGATCACGAATGATTCGTGTGAACATAGACGGATATATGTAGATCGGGAGGCGCATTCCCTTCACAAACAAACATAATCCACTGCATCTTCAGCGGCTCAGATGTCGGGAGTAAATGACGACCACTATGTTCATTATTACATCCAGCAACACAACACCTCAATCGCTCAATCGGAGATATTCTTGTCTAACTTACATCCCTGCTCCGACATCCAAACAATGGAGGTCGGACTGTTACAGCTGATCTGAGGTAAGAGCTCATGTCAGTCAAGGCATCTGAGATCGGCTCGATTTGAAAAAGGGGATATTATTTTTACAGATTAATTAAAAACCACTGCATGGATTTTTATCATTACAGTGTAGATGGGTACATACACTGACAACCAGTGCTGGGAGTAACGCATTACAAAAGTAATACATTACTAATCAAATTTGGGTAATAATATTACTCGTTACAATGTAACCCAAGTTACAACGACATATTTTAACTCAAATTAAGTAGTGAATTTAGCAACACTGCAAAACAGCACCAGAGAAAAAAATCCGCGTGTAAAATAGTTTGTCTATTTCCTGTTGCTGGAATTCGATGGTTAAGATGACTGCCGAGACTGATTCTACATGTGTGAGATGGACACACTCACGTTTTTTCATTTAATCAGAGAAAATAATAAGTATGCATAATCAGGTGTAATCTATGTGCGACACCAAACTCTCAACAAGGAGAAATAGCACAAATAACTCCTGGAAACACCTGGACTGGTGCCACTAACACGGAGAGAGAGAGAGAGACAGAGGTTTAACAATACATTTATTTATACAATTTACTTCACAATTCTAAACAATATAACCTTTTCTATTAAACCAATTTCCAAAAACCTTCAAAAATTAAAAACAAGCTGATCATCATACAATATACATAACACTTCATTTACACACCATGTTTCACAAAAACCCCACAAATTATTTGTCAACCTATAATAGGCAAATTCAATCTTTAACCTCCCTGCTATTAGCCACTTCAACATTTCTTCAGGATCTATATTAGCTAGTTGTAAACCTTTATTTTTCTGTGTTTTCCACACTGCCAGTTTAGCTGTTCCAATCAGGTAATTTAATAAACACATTTTTTTTCCTTCTTGAAAATTTATATTTTACTCCTCCAATGAAAACTTTGTTAGAAAACGATTCCTCAAATTTGCTAAACCAGCTCTTAAGCAAATTAAAAATACCTTTTAATCTCACACACTTTAAAAACAAATGCTCCAAATTAGGGCTGCACGATATTGGAAAAAAATTACATTGCGATATTTTTTTCCAAACGATATATATTGCGATATTGAGAGCCATCAATCCAAGCTAAAGTCAATAATTACCAATAATTGCATATTAATAATTTCACTAATAAGCAAGCTTCATTACAAGTGACAAAAAGGTCACTTAATATTTTATTCCAAAATTAGAACATTTCTGTAAACACAAAAGCAGAACACATTTTTAAATAAAACAGCAGCTTTACACCAACCCCCCTGGTTGGTTTACAACAATATAACTTAAATATATTTTTTTATAAAACAACTTATAAGCATTTTGGTTCACAATCTTTTAAGTCAACTTTTCTAAGCCAAAGTAAAACAGTGTTGGTGTTGGTCATCATAATCATGGCTAAATATATGAAACAAACAAAATGAAATAAAACTTTAATATATTTTGTATTAAATCTTATAAACAGATTAGAGAAAATATTCCTGTAAACAGAAAAGCTGAACACATTTAAACAGCAGCTTTACAACACCAACCCCCCTGATTGGTTCATAACATAACTTAAATATATTTTTTTTTATAAAACAACTTATAAGCATTTTGGTTCACAATCTTTTGTTTTTAAGTCAACTTTTCTTAGCAAAAGTGCCAAAGTAAAACAGTGTTGGTCATCATGGTAATCATGGCTAAACAAAATGAAATAAAACTTGAAACTTAAACTAAACTGAGTATTCTTTAGCATGATCATGATCATGCATGCTTATGTATGCTGTATGCTTTGCTTACTCAAGGTTTTTAGCTAAGAACACAAGTCTATCAACCTTTGCAGGCTTGAGACAAGTGACAAGTGGCAAGTGACGATGTTGCCACTAGTACTAAAAAGTCTCTCTGACGGCGAGCTTGTCGCAGGAATACACAGGTATTTGCGGGCAAGTCTGGCGAGATGAGGAAAGCTTAGTTTGTGTACTTTCCACCATGCAAGTGGATCCTCCTCTTTGTCTATTGGAGGTGTTAGCAGGTAAGTGTTTAACTCTGCTTCCAAAGCATCCTTTAGGGTCAGAGAGGAATCACCCTTTGCTTCAGTTTCTCTCTGTTTAAAGAAGCTTCCCAGTGACTTCTTTGCTTTCTTTGCCTGGGTTGCACTGGTAACGTTGGGCTCCACATCAGTGCTGCAGCTTGATTTCTCCTGGCATTCCATCATCTGTGATGCCACTGTGGCCTTAACTTGGGTCTTCTTGTCTGCACTGATGAAGTCCATCTTGAACCGGGGGTCCAAAAAAGATGCCATATCTAGCAGCTTCTGAGTATCATCATCTTCGTATTTCTCATTGAGGTAGTCCAGCATCTTCTTTTTTATGTTCTTGGTCAGGTCTGTGTCTTCTTCTCGCATTTCCAGTAGTGAAGTGTTGAAGAGCTGAAGAACTGGCTTTACAAAGGAGACACTGACGTATTCATCCCCTGAAAGTGCATCAGTGAAATCCAGCATTGGGCCCAGTGACTTGCTTACAGATTCCAGCACATCTATATCTTGCCAGGTTGGAATTAGATGCCGCAGCTTCTTGTCTGCAGACAGGACCTGAGTTAAAGCCTGCTGCTGCTCTAATATCCTGCTGATCATCATCTGTCTGGAACCCCATCTTGTTTGGCATTCTGAGATGAGACAATGTGATGGTAGACTGAGTTCCTTCTGGACTTTTGCTAGGGCGTCGCTGGCCTTCCAGCTGTGAGAGAAGTGGCTCACCAGCTTCTTGCAGACTCCTATAGCACGATCAATGCGGCCATCCTTTTTCACTGCATTTTCTAAGCGGAGAAAACAAACAAAATATGTAAAATATTGCAATGAGACATTTTAATTGTTTATTAATAACTGCGAACATGAAAAATAAAAGACAAAAGTCTTTTAAAAAAAGACAACCATCAATTTTTGGGAAAAATGGATGGAATTATAGCATTTTGAAAAGAAAAATAAATTTGAATTTATCAACAACAATATAGTTCGTTTGATTTAATAATCATTAATCAACATGTTCAGACTAAGCAAAAACATTTTAACAGGATAAATTGAATTCACAACATGGTCTAGGTAAAAAAAAAAAAATTTTCCCTGAAAACTATTGTAATGGAGTTATCGCGTTTTGGAAAAGAGCTCCTCAAATGTGCTCATAAAACTATTTTTTTGCCACTGATTCAATAATAAGTTGTTTAAAATTAAATGTTTAGTGTCTGTTTTTTCCTTACGTTTTAAAGCTCTACGTACACACATGCAACAAATTCATTTTACAATTTTTGTCAGGTTCAGGACAGGTTATTAAGTAAAACAGCTGAGTAAAAAAATTATATTTATTTTGGATAAAGATCATGGACATTACTCACCAATTGCAAGATGCAGTCTGTGGCCGAAGCACTGTAGCCTGGTCCACTTGTTCAGATCGGCAGCTTTGACCATGTTCGCTGCATTATCTGTTGTTATACAGACTTGACGTGTCTCATCTAAACCCCAAGCGGACACCGCTTCTCTCAGGGCCTCTGCAATATTCTCGGCTGTATGACTTTCCGGGAAAAATGCCGTCTGCAAACAGCGACTTTTTAGCTCGAAGTCCTCTGTGATGAAATGGACCGTCAGACTCATGTAGGGCTCCGTTGTCCTGCTGGACCACAAGTCTGTTGTAGTTGCATAGTATTCCACGTGCGACAGTTCTGCTTCAATCTTAGATTTGCATTTTTCATACAGCTCTTTTATCGCAACTTGGGAAAAATATGTGCGGGATGGTATAACATACCGCCTGTCAAGCGTTCGGATCATTTTCTTAAATCCCTCTTTGGCGACGGTATTTAATGGCAACATATCTTTAGCGATATGAAAAGTTATTGCGTCTGTTATTTCTTTTTGTCGTTGAGAACCTTTCTGGTAAGGTGTCACACTGGCAAATGCATCACAAATATTTGTTTGTTTTGGTTGACATCCAGATTTGGCTTTGTATTCGTCGTAAAGAGCTTTGTGGTGCCGTTTTAAGTGATCAGACAAATTGGTTGTGTTTCCATGTTTTGTGGCCACAACTTTATGACACTCCATACAAAGTACCTCATTTTGGTCAACATCCTCCTTTTTGTAGCCGAAATAGTCCCAAATAGATGATTTCGACTTTCTTTTTGGTACGAAATCACTTTTTTTGCGGCGGATCCTCTTCGTCGCGCATTTTTAGCAGTGAATGTTGGCTGTGAGCGGTGAGCAGCGGCACAGCGAACCAATCACTGTGCCGGCACGCGGAACGTGCGTGTCACCCCAGCAACAAGCTATACAACAAACTCGTGTTTACTTTGTGCTACCGTTCTCTTAATACACCATGGGCTTCTACCCTTCACATCGTATGTTCCGGCGATGTGACTATCGCTCACGCGCACATTGCGATGTCGATGTGAAAAGAGAATATCGTTCAGCCCTACTCCAAATCCTCTTTTTCCCCACAAAATCTACATTCCCCCTTCACAGATGTATTCATGTGCGCTACGTGCACATCTGTGGCTATTGCCCCATAAATAATCCTCCATTGTAAATCACCAGTGCGCTTCTCTACCGGCGGTTTATATAAGGTCCTCCACCGGTCTCTTATTAGGAATTCTGGGTTCAACAAATCTGGCCACTTTGAAACTTGCTGTTTTCTCAATGAGTCTTGATGCATTGCTTTTATGGTAATATTATACATTTCTTTTTTTGCCCACATTTTTAAACGAACAAAAATCAGAAGTCTGAACGAATAAAATAGCATCAACCACTTGTAACGAAGGCGCTGAGGCGGCGTTAGAATCCATATGCAGAGGTTTATTGTACAAAGCAGCAAACATACACGTAAAACCAGGCAATGGGTCGTTAACCAGAAAGCAGTCCACTCTTTCGACAGTCCAAGGGTAATCCGTAAATCGTAGTGAGAAAGCCAGGCAATAGGGTCAAACCTTGATATCAGTCCACACAGTTCAACAATCCAGAAAGGGTAATCCAAGAAATCGGTAGTCAGAAAACGAGGCAGAATCATACACGTGCAAACAAATCAGAGTAATCAGAAAACGCTTGGTAAGGCAGGTAAACTGGCAATACTTCACAATGTGTGAGCACATGGTGAGTCCTTAAATACTGCCAAACAGGAAGTAGCAGTAGAAGCAGCAGAGGGAGCGCGCAGTCAGTATTCGGGTGATGGCTCCCTCTGCTGGCTTGGCATTACACCACTTCATCTTCCTTTATTGCAGGAGAAATGAGCAGTGCAATAAATGTCCTGTATCCGCTTGGTAACGCATTGTGAAGTTCTTCCTTTAATTTTGACACAAGACGTAATGATCTCAAGCCTGTTACTTCTTTAAGTTCTTCAAGGGACTTCCACCCTTCTTTATTCAATAAATGGCCCAACTTCACAATTCCATTCCTCAATAAACAATTCCGTACAGTCACAGAAGACAGCAGCCTTGTTTGAATCAATGGATTAAAAAAGAGTGGTTCCTCCAGTGCCCATTGTTCTAGACTAACCACATCCCGTTCTTTTCTTATAACGCTATTCCATGTTTGTAACATCGATCTATAAAAGACTGTAAGTTCAGATAAGTTCATCTCTTCAAGATTCATTAAAAATAGTTGCTTATCCAATCCAAAGTCACCGACTCTCCTCATGATCGCACTTGCAGTTTTCCCCCATATCACATCGTTATCATATAGAAATCTCTGTACAGCTTCTATCCTGAAAGCACGAATTCTATTTCGCACATCCACCAGTCCTTGGCCACCTTCCTGTACTGGCAAGTACAAAACTGCAGCACGAGTCCAGTGCTGTCCATCCCAAAAAAAGTTGACTATTGTCCTTTGTATGTTAGAAATCAACTCTTCCGGTGGCTCCATGACAATAGTCCTATGCCACAAAATAGAAGCAGCCAGATTGTTTACTACCAGAACTCTTCCTCGATACGATAATTGTGGTAACAGCCAGTGCATTTTCTTCTACCAATTCCTTGACTTCTTGAACCTCGTTATCTACCACATCTACCAACTGCACATTTTAAACATCATTCACAGCAACCTCCTCATTATGTCTACCATCTTCCTCAACAGCTTGAACTTTATGTGGGCATGCTAATCGCTTATGCCCAATATCACCGCACTCAAAGCATTTAATGTTTCCAGTATTTGCATACACCATGTACGCTCTTCCTTCATGCCAAACTCTAAAAGACACATCTAGCTCCTGTTCATTTAAGAACATAAAGACCTGTCTTCTAAACGACATTACGTGTTTAAGCGCTTCATGTTTACATCCTAGTGGAACGGTTTTAATTGCGCTAGCAAACTTCCCATATCGCAAAAGCTCTCTTTCTATCTCCTGATTTTGAATGAACAGAGGCACATTTGAAACAGTTACTTTAATAGTTGGAGCGACCAGCGGCGAAACTGTAATAAAGTCTCCACTCACCACTATTCCGCTGCTTATAAGACGATTGACTTGATTCTCTTCTTTTACAAACACAACTACCGCCGTGTTCATACGCGAAGCTGATGAATGTTTTGATATTCAATTTCTTCTCCTACGGCCAGCAAAACTTCCTCCACATTCACCCCATTCGGCGTCACACACCTGACTCCATGGCGAAGGGAAACAGGTAGCGTAAGTGACGCCATCCTCAAAAACGTTTAACTATCACTAACAAAAAACTTTAATTAGAAAACTGAAAAAAAAAAAGTTTAGAAAAAGAAGTTTAGAAATAAACAATCACCCTCCCCTCATGAAAACCTCACGCACACCCAAACACTCCCAGCATGCACCGAGAGAGAGAAAGAAAGAGAGAGAGAGAGAGAGAGAGAGAGAGAGAGAGAGAGAGCTGCGGGGTCGGAGAAGAGAAAGAATGCTGCGGACGAGCGTGGACAAGCAACAAAAATTAAGTTAAACTTAAATTTAAAATAACAAAATCTGTTTTTATCAAATCATAATCTATATATCAAATGAATGAATACGCGAAATATATTTAACTTTAAATAGCCTAATTAACAGATTACCAAAACGAAAGGAAAATACTGCTGAGTGCTGCTGAGTTCATGTGTGTGTGTGGTAGAGGTCTTCACGAAGGACCCGGGACCCGAGACCCGAGGACCAGGGACCCGACCCGGGATTCGTACGGGTTCGGGTCTATATTTTAAATGGCCAGTCGGGTCCCAATCTATTACCTCGGGTCCCGGGTGTGTTTAACATTTGTGTGTAATAATCGTTCGGAGAACACCGCAGTGGCCAGTGAACAGTGTCGGTCAGCACTTTGCGTGTGTTTTGTAACTTGCAACTTGTAAAATTAGGACGAGAAAACCCAGCAAGCAATTTTTGGTCTAAAAAACGTCTATTAGCCGTTGAAACACAGCCCAGACGTCTAGGCTAAAATAAGGTTGTCATTGGGCTGTCAGTGAAAATTTAATAGAAAACATTTAGACTAGACATCATTTAGACCACTAAAACGAATACATCTGAATGTCTGATAGACATTGAATCTGCGTCTAGGCTAAAACAAGACTGAATTTGGGCTGTCAGTGAAAATTTAATAGACGTCTAACCATTGCCCAATAATAGACTAGTCATCAAACAGACAGCTAATGAACGCCTACATATAAACATCTAAAACACAACAAAATGGCCATCCATCCAAACAAACTACATATACAGCTTTTATTAAGAAAAATAACATTAACAACTTAAGACAATACAAAATTATAAAAATGCAAAAGAATTAATGACAAAATAAAATATAAATGCATTACACTAAAATATAAATATTATGATAAAAACATGTGTATATATATATATATATATATACCTTATGATATTTAAAATAAATAAATAGTACAAATCAAGAGCATGTTATCACACTTAATATTAAAACATTGCGGATAAATGACAACGTAAAAAAAAAAAAATTAGATTAAAAAAAGATTAAGCAATTTGTTGGTTTACTTATTTTAACAAATAAAACAACCAACAGTGAACTCAAAGGAAATTATTAATTATTGTTTTTTTTCTTGTATATAATGTTTCCCAACTGCATTCCTCAAGTACAACTTGGTCATCAATGCATCTGCAAAATAAGAAAAAACAAATAGCATAAGAAAAGCTTTTTGAGAGAGAACTGAGAGAGAAAGGTCTGAATATGAGGGAACATGAGGGAATTTTTAAAACCCTAAAACAGAATACAGATTGAGGTGGTTAACAATTGCGGACAAAGTTCACTGACATTTTAAAATGACCAGTAAAGGAATTATTTTTTACATTTCTGATTTGCGCTGTAACTTATTAAGTATTGACACCACAATGTTTGATTAATATGGCACACTTTGAAGACTTTACCTTTCCAGCTTCCTTCTGGCACTGTCTTTGAGATTTCTTCATTCAATTCTGCACAACTTTGACACCTGAATAACACATGCCAATGTCAGGCAGGTAGTATTATATGCGTCAGTGTAAAAGTGTCCAAAATTGTCTGGCACAACTAATTTCATATCAACACAGTATCACTGCTGATAACTAAAGTAACTAAAATGTAGCCCAGTACACACATTAACCTTAAATGTACATGGAATAATTATTCACCCCTACCGTTTTTATTACATTATGTTTTCTGATTGTTCTGTTTTAATGCTGCATTGCACATCTGAGCTATTTGCACTATTTTAATACTTCTGCAAACTTTTTATAATTGAACATTTTATATTGCAATTTGAAATAATTTGTATTTTTGAGCTTTAGTATCAATTTGGAAGTATCAAACTAAATCTTATTGTACTTGTACAATAACAAAGATACTCTATTCAATTAGCTCATGCTTTCTCTGTATGTAACAAGCCATTGTTCAGTCATAAATTCAATATAATATTTAAAATAAATGACTGAATTTGTCAAAGATGAGAGCTCTAGTGAGGAAATGTTGTTTTGGAGAGATTTTTTTGTTTGTTTGTTTTTTACACCATTGCTGCCCAGATCTCCTCTTTTTTCAACAGCTTTTCCAGATGTAGAAACTCCTCCTCAATTTGTCCAGTTCTTCTGAATGTGTGTTCACTGTATAAATGAATATAGATTAATCAAAGCTTCTGTTCGGTTGTTTGCTGTTTTAAAATCGCACGAGTTTGTAAACACATACAAATGAGCTTTCACTCTATTATCTATTAAATTTTGCAATGAATCCTCTGATCACATGCTGTACCGTGGGGCCTAATGTTAGTCCATAGGGATCACTATCATCATGATCTGCTCCTTTCACTAAAATGTCACGGTTCCTACACATGATAACAAATAAAGTATAGATAAACAATGAACACATATACTTACAAGACCAAGCAGGAAAGTCCTTTATCGTTTGTTGTTTCCCGTTGTTTTCCCACAGGTAACCTTTGTGTTCTCTCGTGTAAAAACAAAATTCAAAACGGCGGAATTATCGCGGGATCTTGCAGCAGTGCTCTCTCCTAACTTTCAAGTCTCGCGTTGCCAGTAGTCACGTCTCAGTAGGGCGACAATTGCCATCCAGCGGTTGGGAATTGTTATCGCATATTTATTTATAAATTGAAAGAAAGTCAAATTATGTTGTATAATGTGTATGAATGTTACACTTAACAGCCTGTGGAATGCATGACATCATATTATTAAATGCAAAACTTTCGAAACATTTAAATTAGCATTATTTTGGCATAATTAATAATGCATTATTTAATAATGCTGTAAAATAATGAAATAAAATATAAAAAAAATTTAAGACTATTTTGGCCATGCTCATTGTTGATCTGATACTGGGCTATAGCCAAGCTGTTAAAATTAGACACTGATTGCCTCGATTTTGCCAGTTGGGCTAAAAGCAGACTACACGTAGCCCATCCAACTCAGAGCTAAATCATGGCTACATATATATCATGTCATTAAATGACACTGACATCTTAGTAGATATTATTGACACCGCAAACATGATGGTATATCAACCATCTCATGCGCTGCCTGGCCAAAAACTACAATGAATCAGATTTGACTGTGAGTGGGCTACAAATAGCCGGTCTGACTACGAGCTAAATCTCGGCTACAAACAGGCTACACATAGAACATGTCAAAGAAATGAAATCAAACAGATTGTAAACGCTGTTCACTTTGCTTACGTGACGGAATATCATACATCTCACAAGTTATTTTGCAAAAACAATGACATGTATCCAAATTCAAGGTTTTTGGGCTAGAAGGGGGTCACACACAGCCGGGCTATATTGGGTCTATAGTGAACAGAGACGGTGAAATGACGGCTATTGCTTGCTGGGAATTTTGTCCTTATCTGTGTTTAGAAGTAACGTTAATGTAGACCCACATACCGGTAGCCTATCTAAATATGATTTTATAATTTTATGCTATATTGACCTACCTCATTACCCTCCACTGGATGTATTATGAGCAGCAATAAACTACATTTGGTATTTTATAATGCCTAGTCATACTTCTGTGGATATTTTGGTGAAAGCAACTCAAAAGTAACTTAAAAGTATGTAACGCATTACAATTCAGAGACAGTAATATTGTAATGTAACTAATTACTTTTAAAAGACAGGAACTAGTAATATATAATGTATTACATTGTGGAAGTAACTTGCACAACACTGCTGACAACACACATTAATGTTCAAACAACATGAAAAAGTGACGTTTGCATCTGATGACCCCTTTAATGTCAACACAACATGTTCTTTTAGATGTTGGAATTTCACTCATAAATTGAGATGAGAATTTTTCACATTATTTATTTCACTCATAACCCATAGGTTATATATTTTTTAATTTGTTAAATATGTTGTTAAATATATTTGTCTGACAACATGTGTTAATAAATCACGTGTTTTGACTTAAGATGCAGAATCATTTTTAATAAATAAGGGATGGCCCACTTTACCTGAAAATAATTTTTTCTCAAAATGTTTATTGTTATATACCTTTAAAATATGAACTATATTCAGATTGAAATAATTCACCCTAATCCTACTGTTTTTGAAACATGGTCACCTGAATATTTTCACAACTCGGCGGTTTGTAGGCTTCCAAGTCATAGAGCCAGCTATTTGTGATCTGAACGTGGGCTTCCATAGATTTTAAATTACGAAACAGAGCCTCGGTATAAGCACTCACACCGCACACTAAACACACAAAAATATATGGAAATGTCACAAGAGGTAAATCGTCGGGGTTTCGAGTACATTCTCTTTACAGATAAACCCGCCCCCCTCATTACCGGACAGATTATTATTAACAACCAAAATAACTGAGCTCATGTCGGAATGTTAAAAATATGATCAAGATCATTTAAAACACAATAGGATTCCTAGAGTTGTATGATCCATCAAAAATGGAGATTTTGCCTATAAATAAAAAAA
The DNA here is from genome assembly GCF_022985175.1 of Labeo rohita. Lineage (NCBI taxonomy): Eukaryota > Metazoa > Chordata > Actinopteri > Cypriniformes > Cyprinidae > Labeo > Labeo rohita. The sequence continues at coordinate 29,257,459 of NC_066893.1, forward strand.
AATCCAGAGCATGCGTGTATAGAATTGATTTACAAGGTAAAAATACAATTATGTGTAAAATATCATAGTTAACTGGGTCTGACATGAAAACTACGCTAGTCATTGTCCCATAAAATGATAAATAGCAAGTAACACATACACATTTTCGTTAGATTTTGTTGATTTCGTTTTTAGTATAATCAAATGTGACCTTGTTGCGACTACCTTCACCCCGAGACCGCGTCGCGAACACCGGCTCCGCTACGAGAGGAAGCCACAGCTGCACAGCGATTCCACCGCTCACCGGTGGCCGTGTGACAGCGCTTTTAAACGGTCAGACAGAGCGTGAACACAAGCACGGGGCCGCTGGACAGCAGCTGAGTATCAGCACCGGACTGAATCCAAAGAGCAAATCCCCGCACCTGCATCGAACCCCACACATAAATAATATTCCAACCCTTATGTCAATTTTAGCGGGTCACCCGTCGGGTTCATTTAATCGACATTGTTTTCGACACATTTTCGTGTACTACCTGGTTGTTTTAAGTCTCGCCGATGCCGCCTGACAATATGGCGGCGCCCTCTTGTTTACATTCCAGAATGCACCGCGCAGCCACGGCTAACACAAGGTCACGTGCCGATGATGACGTCACAGAGGATTCGAACGCGGCATATAAATAGAATGTTGCTTCTGCCAGTCAGTTCAGTACAGTCTGTCAGTTCAGTTCGACTTCTTACATTCACCTCTTGAGACTGAAGAGTCAGAAACTGTAACAAACACAAAATCTGTAACACAGTATTCGAATACAGTGTACAAACACGCGTAGACAAACAAATAAGAGTGAGCAGTATTATGAATGCAAATTCAGCAGTAGAGATGGAAGGCAAACAGCCATCGAGTGGCGCGGGTGGGGCAGAAGGGGGAAATGATAACATCTCCCAAACACTACAGGAGCCCTTAAGACCTCCCTCACAGTCTGATAATCAGAGACAGATTGAGGCTTCAGTAGAGAGACCCAGTTGTCCTCCAGAACAGAGTCAGCATTTAGAAGAGAGAGAAAATCAAACTTCAGAACAGAGGAGCACTCAACGTCGAGATTGGAGAATGACCCAGCCAATAGGTACTCTGATTCATGTCAAGTCTAGTCTGTTTCTGTTTCTTTTTGTTGTTGTTGTTGTTGTTGTTGTTTTCAACCTGTTAGCTTTTTCACAGCGGTGTTTAGTCAGAAGCAGCTGCTGGAGTTCAGTCTCATGATGATTATTAACCCGTTGTTGTGTGTTTTTCAGAATCTCTTTATGATGAGGGAGTGACCCTGGGAGAAGGAGCTGATGGCAAGGTCATCGCAGCCATAAGACAATCGGACGGCGAACGAGTATGTTACTTGTTAAATTATCTATATCATTTGATTTAGATCGAACAGGTTTTTAGCAGGTTTTTAAATGATTCAAATCAAATGATTCACGATTCACTCTCAGAGTCTTGATCTGAAATGATGCTTCACAAATCATTATTCTGATCGGAACTTCGGAGCGCGTTTCGCAAAACATTTGACTTCGATCAGGACTTCGGTTCGGGTTCAAGAATCATTTGTTTCATATCAGGATTTCAGAGCGATTTCATGAATATATATATATATATACACACATATACATATATATATATATATATATATATATTTTTTTTTTTTAACAGTAGAAAACCATTAAGACAGTACAGTCATAAGTATACACAAATACAAATCCCTTTAGAAAATTAAGCGTGGTTTTACTATAGTAAAGTGTAGTATACTTTAGTAGTAATACTTCGCATGTGCTTCACTTTATTTATCTACGTCTCTTTTTTTTAAAATTTAAAATAGAAGACATAAGTGAGATCTCTGATTGAAGTCCTTGAAAAATCAAAAGTGGTGCTGATTTAATTTTACAGTATCTGTATGAACCCTGAAAAAGGGATCAGTTTACTGACGTTTGCAAATATTTTTCTTGTTTTAGGTGGCCATCAAATATGTTAGCACGGACCGGACTGCTAATCCATATTCAGTGGTAAGCTGACAAGACTTTATTCTTTATGAAATTGACCATTAAAGAATTGTTTTTATTAAACTGTAATTTGGTAATTGATAACCTTAGGACATTTGAAATTAGGAGTCCTTAAACAAACCTTTTAATCTCTTTTCTTTAGGGAGGGCTTCGAGAGGCTGACATGCTGGGCCGGGTGCAGTCGCCACCATGTGAAAATGTAATCGGGTTCTCTGGATTTGAGGAATCGCCTCAATATGTCGCTTTGGTCATGGAGTATCCCTGGCCCTGTCTTTCACTTGACAGTTACCTCGGAAGAAACGCTGGTCGTCTGCCTGAGGAAACTGCGAGAAAGCTTTTCCGTCAGCTTGTTCTCGCATTACAGCACTGTATTGACTGTGATGTGTACCACTTGGACACACATCTAGGCAACGTGCTTATCAACACCGAGACCCTGCAGCTAAAGTTGATAGACTTTAGTCGCTCTAGAATCATCGGCCCACCAGGTGAGTTGACCTTTTTAAGACGATTGACTTTTCACAATTAACTTTCTGAAAATTTTTTGCATTTTATTTATTTATCTGTATTTTTTACAGTAACTGAAGATCCCAGGGTGTCCTTATCTTTCGCTGTACAGTCATCGAGAGTAACCCTACACAGGTTACTGAAGAGATTTGAGGCTGCAATAGGACGCCCATCCAAAGGTGAGGAATAACATTGCTTGGAAAACATATAAAGCTCTGACACAAGTAATGAAGAACATGACTAATCAACTCTTCTGTAAACTTTCACAGAATTTTACGACGTACTGAAGGAACTTCTGAGCGAGACGCCATGGACCATTCTTAGCCATATATTAAACCATATCTGGTTTAAGAAGGACCTCCACAGGGAATGACAAGCTGAAAAAAGTAAGTATAAGAAAAGGATCAATTCAGAACAGAACCACAGGACTGAATGGCTCTCTAAAACCTCTTGATGATCTCTTGCTAAACTCTTGCTTTCTATCTTTCACAGAGTGCACAAACAGAAATGCGTGGGAGAAAACTGTTACAGAAATGACAGAAAAGCCTCCTCCCCTGCCTTGTCCAGTCCCCCCAGAAAAAAGAAAAGACTCCATGCTCCTCCACTGAGGGAAAAAAAAAAAAACCCTCTCCTCACAGCTCCTCCACAATTTCTCCTCCGGTACGCACTGTGCGGACAAAAAAAATCCTGTATTAGTACAATCCTGTATAAGTTACAATCCTTAATAATTTAAATAATTAAATGTATATAGTAACATAAAGTAAAAATAGATAAGGATTATCTTATCTCGTGCTAAACTCTTGCTTTTTATCTTTTACAGAGTGCACAAACAGAAATGCATAGGAGAAAACTGTGACAAAAATAACCAAAAAAGCCTCCTCCCCTGCCTTGTCCAGTCCCCCCAGAAAAGAAAAGACATTCCTCCATGTTTGGCCCACCAGGCAGAGAGGAAGAAAGGCAAACCCGCCTGGGAGGGCTCTCGCGGCAACTGATGGGGGATCAAGACTTTGAGCATTGCACCAGGCGGGGGGAAGAGACGTGGAGTTTGACCTGCCGGGCGGGAAGGGAGAAAGGCAAACCCACCTGGGAAAAAAGTAAGTATAAGAAAGCGAGATGTTTTCTGATCAATTCAGAACAGAACCACAGGACTGAATGACTCTCTAAAACCTCTTGATGTTCTCTTGCTAAACTCTTGCTTTATCTTTTACAGAGTGCACAAACAGAAATGCGTGGGAGAAAACTGTAACAGAAAAGCCTCCTCCCCTGCCTTGTCCAGTCCCCCCAGAAAAGAAAAGATAGTCCTCCATGCTCCTCTACTGAGGGAAAAAAAGCCTCTTCTCACAGGTCCTCCACAAGTTCTCCTCCGGTACCCACTGTGCAGACAAAACCCAGACGGTGGATCGGCACCTAGAGACGACCTTTACAGCCCTGAATGTCAGCGGAGACCACATCGACCAGATGAGCCCCAGAGACGGATCTCCAGTGAAGACCTCGTCATCTAGACGGCTGTCGGCACAAGACCATGGGAACCAGGTGAGTCCTCTGTGTCTGGCCAGAGGAGAACTGGCCCCCCGACTGAGCCTGGTTTCTCCCAAGGTTTTTTTCTCCATTTGTCACCGATGGAGTTTTGGTTCCTTGCCGCTGTCGCCTCTGGCTTGCTTAGTTGGGGATGCTTTCTCGATATTGTATTTTATTTTATTGTAATTGATTAACTACATTCACCTCAAATGTAGGTATGTTTATTGTTGCCCTTTTGCATTGTTGATGTACTATTTTCTATTTAATACTGTACAGCCGCCTTGTCACAATTCTGCATTGCTCCGCCTCCCGTCCCTGTTAGCTCGGAGTTCGCAACCCAAACCTCAAATCCGTCCTACAATCATCAGGTATTCCAGCAGGAAATTTCTCCAGCCATGCATTGGGGCAGCAACATCAGCAGCCCAGAACGGCCTCTCCAAACAGCAGATCCAATCCCTAGGAAGATTGATGTTAAAAGCCTTCCAAAGCTACTCCAGAACTAACCAGTCCCACATAAAAGAAGCCCACCAAACCCTCATTGGCCGACAAGCCATGTAAAGTAATCTCCCCACATCTCCGCCCCCCCCCCCCCCGGAGTTTTGATCTCCCATCAGTCGCCGGGAGAGCCCTCACAGGTGGATGTTTGCCTTTCTCCCTCTCTGCCCGGCGGGCCAAACTTCACGTGTCTTTCCCCCGCCTGGTGCAACGCCCGGAGTCTTGATCTCCCATCAGTTGCCGCGAGAGCCCTCACAGGTGGATGTTCCTTTCTTCCTGCCTGCCCGGTGAGAGCCCTCCCGGTCGGGCCTCCATACTTGTTGCCCACAAGCGAGGCTCACCCATCCAATGGCACCAGTCTTGATCTCCCATCAGTTGCTGCGAGAGCCCTCCCAGGCGTGTTTGCCTTTTCCCTCTCTGCCCGGCGGGCCAAACTCCACGTCTCTTCCCCCCACTTGGTGCAACGCCTGGAGTCTTGATCTCCCATCAGTTGCCGCGAGAGCCCTCACAGGTGGATGTTCCTTTCTTCCTGCCTGCCCGGTGAGAGCCCTCCCGGTCGGGCCTCCATACTTGTTGCCCACAAGCGAGGCTCACCCATCCGATGGCACCAGTCTTGATCTCCCATCAGTTGCTGCGAGAGCCCTCCCAGACGTGTTTGCCTTTTTCCCTCTCTGCCCGGCGGGCCAAACTTCACGTGTCTTCCCCCCGCCTGGGGCAACGCCCGGAGTCTTGATCTCCCATCAGTTGCCGCGAGAGCCCTCCCAGGTGGATGTTCCTTTCTTCCTGCCTGCCCGGTGAGAGCCCTCCCGGTTGGGCCTCCATACTTGTTGCCCACAAGCGAGGCTCACCCATCCGATGGCACCAGTCTTGATCTCCCATCGGACGTCTCGAGAGTCCTCCTGAGTGGGCGCCCCAAACCAAGCGTTCTAACATCAGCGGCCGGCAGGGCCTACCCATCCGTAGCCTCAAAACGGGAGTATGTAGGCTCCTCTAGCCTACCAACCAGGCGATTTCTCGATCGTCAGCCTCCGCCAGATCCCAGCGCCTATTTTTAGGGGGGTCTTTAAGTCCGGCGGCTGTCCTCCACTCTATTGCTTTTTTTGGGCTAATTATATGTAAGCGTGAAATCTAAAATAATGATATAAGAAATAGACAATCCTTAATCATAATAAAATGTAAATTATAACGTTATTCAAGCAACAATAAAACTGATAAAGATTGTCTATTTTTTTAAATAAAAAAAATTAATAAATAATAACTAAATACATATTTGTGTAGTCATTTCTTCCAATGTGCATTAAAAACCACACACTGCATGGTGCAGACATCAGCAATGTTGATCTTCACCTAATTGGATAGTGTGCTCCGCAAAGGCGGAGGAGCTCCTGTCATCCGATCGTGGTTGTATCTCTCTGTTAGTGCTACTGGATCTTAGTGCTGCATTTGACACTGTTGACCACAACATTCTCTTGAACAGACTTGACAGTTATGTTGGCATTAGTGGTAGTGCATTGGCATGGTTCAAATTGTACTTATCTGACCGCTATTAATTGGTGGCAGTAAATGAAGAGGTATCATATCGATCACAAGTGCAAGTAGTTCTTACATACACCTTACGTAGTCTTTATGATTTATTACCTAATTTATGGCTGGATTTATGAGTGTATTTTTGACTCCTGTCATCGTTGATGGACAGGTAGACATATGTCCAGTGTGTACATGATTAGATTTATGAGTGAATTTATGTGTTTGAGACCCGCCTGTCACTCTGACTGCCACGTCACCGGGGTCCTGTGAGCTCTGAGTGACATGACAGTGTTTGTGTAAATCAAAAGATCAAAACAGATGTTAGATTTGACTTTAATTAGATTTATGAGTGGATTTATGTGTTTAAGACCTGTCTGTCGCTCAGAGCTGACAGGACCCTGGTGATGTGGCAGTCAGAGTGACATGACAGTGTTTGTGTAAATCAAAAGATCAAAACAGATGTTAGATTTGACTTTAATTGGATTTATGAATGGATTTATGATGTTTTATCTCACCCACTTCCCTTGATGTTTTATAGTGTTGCTTCTTCCAGACCCTTTGGTAACAGTCTGGGGTTTTGGGTTTCGTCCTGATTGTGGAAAAATGGCAGAGCAAATGTGTGTGTATTGTCACCTCAATGGGATCAGCCCCCGCTACATCTACCCCCTCCCTGTGTGCAAGGACACAAACCCCCTAACACAAACCCTAACACCATAAGCAGAGGCCAACGCAAAGATTCAAATGTATGCTAAAAGAATTAAACAAAATAAACTTTTCAAAATAAAAAAAAGACTTTTATTAAACTGTCACCCATCTCCTCAGCGGTTTACAAGTTTACTTCACCGTATTACAAATAGATCCTAAACTAATCATGACAAACTGTATATCGTTGGAAAGGTCTAAGACTCCTAAATAGATATTTGGCCACTGTTTGTGCTACAAATTATGTAGGAAAAGTAATAGATTAACTAATGACGAGCAGGGCCGTAGCCAGGATTTATCAAATACCGAGGTCATTTTTTCAACGAAGATGAAGATCCAAGATCCGGATCCCCTCAAAGAGCCATAAATCCCATCACTACTCTTTAGTCAGTCCTGCCTGTGACGACGTAGTTTTGTGTGTTTCTCGAGATTCTAATGACAAATGAAATTTAGCGCTTGTCAGCGCTGAACAGTCTGCCACTGACACACACACACAGGCTCACCTTCTCTCCTACTCTTTCCCTGCCCTTCTTTTGTTGGCTTTTTAAAACTTAATTTAGTTTGATGCAAGTTCTTCTTCATGTCTGCATTTCGCTCAAGACCACACTACGATGTATTCGCTTACGTGAAAAAACATACAATCAGTCTGCCGGCTTTCCCGACTCTCTGAATCTGTAGCGTAACGTGACGTCAAGTGCCGCTGCCTGCAAAGACAGATGGAGGCTGAGATTTCACTTGAGATTAGACGGAGAATGTGAATTTAATTGGGAGAAAATACAGACGACATATGGATTCGGACACGAACCGGGTTCTGTGTTTGGGATTGATCATTACTGCTGGATTTCAGCTTTGACTAATTTGAAATTTCGGGAAAAAACACCGAGGACATGACCTCGGTGTCCTCAATGGTAGATACGGCACTGATGACGAGAGCGCACCTCAAAAATCTACATCATAACCGGAGTTCTGACCTTTTTTCACCAAAAGAAAAAAAAAAAAAACTTTCTTTGTTGCTTTTTTCTCTATCATGTTTTAGAAATCGTAAGAAATTATATATCAGCTGAAAACTTTGGGTCTGAAAATGTATCGTTTGAAAACCATTTTAAAATCAGACATTGCATTACCATGGAAAATGTACATCAAAGTCATATTACACAATGTTTTCGTTCATGAATTATAAAAATGTAAGTTTTGGCATTTTCACATCAATGTTCAAAATGGGGGTGACAGTTAAAGTTAAAGTTAAAGTTAATAAATCTATGACATTTCTTAACTGATGAAAGTATTCTTCCTGTTTTAATATTAATACAAGTAGTTTTTCAATTTAAAGATCATACCAGTTTCCTTTCAAACAAACTTCTCCTAAGCCACAGGAAAATGTTTCTTTACTTTATTTTATTTAGTTAATCAGACTTCATTAATTAAAATTAATTTACTCTTTGATTTTTGTTGGTCTTAAAACTTACAGCCTGTTATATCAGTTGAAAAGTGCTTATGTATGTACATGTAGGTAGTTAAATATCAAGGTGAATGCAAATGTTTTGTTCCACGCTACACAATAAAACAAGAGAGGATTTTCTTCCCCGTAAGACTTGCGGACCGGTAGTTAAAACACACGTTCACGTGCATGTAGTTAATCGTCTAAATTTAACAACATCACACGAAATGTAAAAAGCTTGTATCACACAGTCTAATAAAACAGAGAGGTTGGTGTGTGGGGTCTACGATCGTCAATGCATGTCTTATCAGATCAGCCAGTGTTGTAAAACTCTAAAGATGGTTTCTGGGGGTTTGCGACTCATTACAGTCTAATTGAGGGGATCTTGCATTTTTAACTTTTTTGTGTCAGGTGAAGTTCAGTGATCAAAACAGATATTTTTTCTAAGATGTTCATGATCAAAAGGGTATCTATTCCAACCCTTTATGGTATACACCAGTGAGCGCAGCTGGGTCTACCGGTGTTGTGAATATTGCCAAAAAGTTCAGTAGGTCATAAGATGTGCATTGAACCTTTTTTACAACACACAGCTGGATCTGTGTGAGGGGCATCTGGTAAATTGTTAGGTAAAGTTGATGAAGAAAATCCTTTTTCTAAGAAAAACAGGAATGTTTATAAAGTGGATCTGCTGAATGTGGCTTCAAACTGATGTTCAGGATGAGGTTAGATAGATAAAGGAGAAGTCGATAACAACAAACTTAAACAGGGACAAAGGTGATTGTTTTAACAAACCGCTGTATGCTGTTGGGAAATTCTTGTTTCATTTTAGTGAATATTGTTTGTTTAGTTACATTGTTATCTCTTTATATTACTCCTAGATTTTTCAGTCCTCAACACAAGCACAGACACAAACACAAACACAAACATACATACAAACTCAAACACAAAACATGCACGCAAAAACAAACAACAAACATGCATGTAAACACAAACACAAATGCAAACTCAAACACAAACATACATACAAACTCAAACAAACATGCATGTAAACACAAACACAAATGCAAACTCAAATACATACAAACAAACATAAATGCAAATGCAAACATACATGCAAACTAAAACAAACACGTACGTAAACACAAACATACATTCAAACTCAAATGCAAACAAAACAAATGCAAACTCGAACACAAATATACATACAAACTCAAACACAAAATGGTAAACATACATGCAAACTAAAACAAACACAAGCATACATGCAAAAACAAACACAAAAAGACAAAGACACATGCAGACACAAACATCCATGCAAACTTAAACACAAAATGGCAAACATAATTGCAAACACAAACATACATGCAACTAAAACACAAACAAAGCATGCAAACTCAAACACAAACATAAATGTAAACACAAACATAAACACAAACACGCACGTAAACACAAACATACATTCAAACTCAAATGCAAACACAAAACATAAATGCAAACTTAAACACAAACATACAAACTCAAACACAAAATGGTAAACATAAATGCAAACCCAAACATACATGCAAAAACAAACACAAAAAGACAAAGACACATGCAGACACAAACATCCATGCAAACTTAAACACAAATGGCAAACATAAATGCAAACACAAACATACATGTTGTTAAACACGTGTAACTAATACCTCACTCAAACGCTGTAGACTTCCAGGTCAGGGGACTACATTACCCAGCATACACCTTGGTCTTCAAACATGGCCGTTGGGATACATATCGTAAAACACTCATACATGGCAGCGCCCAAAATCATTGGACTTCTGATTATACGCACACGAAGATACCCTATATAAAAAGACTCACATTCCACAATTTTTGTGAAGTATACACTCCTCCCGTGTTGTGATACAACAAACCCCTTTTTTTTGTGATCTGTGTTAGTGATGCGGAGTCCGATTCATTTCTGCGAAACAATTCATTTGAACAGTTCGGCTCAGTGAACCGGTTCAAAGAACAGATTCATCGGCTTTCTTTTCGTTGGTCATTTCTTTTCCAACAACTCAGGGTCATTTTATATCAGTGAAACATTTAAATAAAGTTAACTGTGTGAACATGTATTGGTGATTATTGTCTGTTGTTCATTTAAGTTAACAATGTTCGTGATCCTTCATTGTTTGTTTAGCTTATTAGTTTTACGATAATAAAACTCTATTTGCTTCAGTTGACTTACAGCAGAACTCGAATTCATCTCCTTGACAAATTGGCATCATTAATTCTGTTACTTTACTATCAATCCCGCAATCCACATATTTAGCTTAAATGTTAGTCGTTAAATGTTTACAAATTTGTCAAGCCTGATGGTTATATTTTTAAGAACATTTGATATAGTTTATCATTTTGAATTTTATAACATATATTTCATCAACTCTAAAGGAATGAAAAGGAATGCATGGTTTAGCATGCAGTCCACATTTCAGCTGTTGGAAGTGAACTGAGATTTCATTACTGAGATTATCTACAGAATGTGAAACACAGAAGGTGAATCACAGTTACTTTGGATTCTAGTTATTGCTGAATATTGTTTGTTTGCTCCTCCACGTCTGTAGCACCTTAATACTCATTTGTGAAGACACGTACTGTATAAATCACAAAGTTTTTCACTGTAGTAGGCCGACTCTGAAACCAGACCAAACAAAAAGTAGCTTGAGCCTTAGTTGTAGCAGTATGGAAATTGTTGCTCTGAAAATGCTGTTCTGAACTACGGTTTCATTTTTAACATCACATTTCGTATCGCATTGTCGTGTATGTGCGTGATTGTAAAAGTTTTGTGTGTGAGTGTCTGCTTTCAGGAAAAGCCATGCTGCATTTTTGCATTTTACAAACATATTTAGCGGGCTCTTTGTGTTCATGGCTTCTCTTTGTTCATTAACCTCAGTATTTGCATTTGCTTAATTTAATGAAGTATTTACCAAAAATCTGGAACATAAAATGCTACACAATGCTTTATCTGGAAATATACATGTAGCACGCAGAATAATTTAAGACTGCTTACTTTAAAATAAAACAGCTTGTCTATTGTTGAGAAAATGGTGTGTAAAACAGGTACGTCACTCTGGTCAAAACATAGAGTCGTTTTGCAGCATTCAAAGGGGTTGTCCTCTGGAGTAGGCCAGTCGCGATCATACTCGGAGTCAGATTTGTCGCTGCTTTGAGACAAAATGTCTGTTTCAGAGTCCTTGTTGCATTTATTTACCAACATAAAATTTTGGTCATGAAGCGTTTTGTTCCAACAGGACAATATAGAAATGTGGTCTGGTGGCTTTGTTGCATGATACCGCATACCTGGTGTTGATCCATCCCACTGGAAGTAGTACCAGACTTTTCCACCAAAACTGAATTCTCTCCAAATTTGATTGTAGAAATATGCCCAGTCTATGGCAGTCAAAAGCAGATAGTCACATTCAGATGTATATTCTTTGTAAGATTCCAAAATGTAGAGTTTCACAATCTGCAACTCTTTGTCAAACACAAATCTTCCCACACGATCATCAGACACTGGGAAATCTTGTTTCACAAAATCTTCATCTTCACAGAGAATCTTTTTTAGACTCTTCCCTTGACTTTTCCTTGGTGCAAAAGTCAGCTCCTCTCTCATTTCAACAACACGTCTTGTTGGTGTTACACACATCATTCTTCTAGATGTTTCAGGACTGTTTGCACCGGAGGCCGCCATTGTCACTGGAGAATGCAGAATGTCTTCAGTGGTTAACTATGTCCCCTGCTAAACCTTATTTAAATACTGATTGTGAATGTAGGTAGGACTCAGTAGATGTGAAAAAAACGTGACACCTTCTTGAAAAACATCAGATAGTTTGACACATTTAGTGAGATTATTATCTTTTAAATTACCTCACATATTTTCTTGCAAACAATAGGCTAAAGTATCTTGCTGGTAAATCAAAGTATAATTTCTAATAGAATTTTTATTTAATATTGTACAAATCAGTCGAGATGTCACAGTCTTGTAAAATGTTAATGTGTTAACTGTAGTTTTATTTTAAAGTAAGCAGTCTTAAATTATTCTGCGTGCTACATGTATATTTCCAGATAAAGCATTTTCAAAGATCCTTGTGTAGCATTTTATGTTCCAGATTTTTGGTAAATACTTCATTAAATTAAGCAAATGCAAATACTGAGGTTAATGAACAAAGAGAAGCCATGAACACAAAGAGCCCGCTAAATATGTTTGTAAAATGCAAAAATGCAGCATGGCTTTTCCTGAAAGCAGACACTCACACACAAAACTTTTACAATCACGCACATACACGACAATGCGATACGAAATGTGATGTTAAAAATGAAACCGTAGTTCAGAACAGCATTTTCAGAGCAACATTTTACTGCTAAAAGAAGGCTCAAGCTACTTTTTGTTTGGCTGGTTTCAGAGTCGGCCTACTACAGTGAAAAACTTTGTGATTTATACAGTTGTCTTCACAAATGAGTATTAAGGTGCTACAGACGTGGAGGAGCAAACAAACAATATTCAGCAATAACTAGAATCCAAAGTAACTGATTCACATTCTGTGTTTCACATTCTGTAGATAATTCAGTAATGAAATCTCAGTTCACTTCCAACAGCTGAAATGTGGACTGCATGCTAAACCATCCCAACCACCTGATGAAATATATGTTTAAAATTCAAAATTTTAACAAATGTTCTTAAAAATATAAACCATCAGGCTTGATAAATTTGTAAACATTTAACCTAACATTTAAGCTAAATATGGGATTGCGGGATTGATAGTAAAGTAACAGAATTAATGATGCCAATTTGTCAAGGAGATGAATTCGAGTTCTGCTGTAAGTCAACTGAAGCAAATAAAATTTTATTATCGTAAAACTAATAAGCTAAACAAACAATGAAGGATCACAAACATTGCTAACTTAAATGAACAACAGACAATAATCACCAATACGTGTTCACACAGTTAACTTTATTTAAATATTTCACTGATATAAAATGACCCTGAGTTGTTGGAAAAGAAATGACCA